>NW_007728519.1:140679-148287 GCF_000696425.1 Galeopterus variegatus | reverse complement strand
GGGCGGGGCGGGGGCTGGGGGCGCCGCGGGGCCGCTCCGCCAGAGGCCGCCTAGCGCGCGGACCGGCTCCCGGTTCGAGTCTCACGGACGGGCACACTGAGGCCTGGAGAGGGCTCGGGGACAAGGCTCGGGCTCGAGTCCCGCCGCCGCAGGTAGCCCGCTCGGAGGCCGCCTCGGGCCGGTGGAGGAGCCCCTGGAGAACATCCCCAGCCCTGCTGGTGGCTGACGATGATCTTGAGCGAGTTACTTCGCACATCCCCCGCCCCCCACGCCCCCGACCCTTTTCTCTAACATAATAGCACTTAAACCGGAGAGTTGGCGTGAGGAGAAAATAAATCAGAGCTGGTAAAGCCCACAGCATAGTACCGGGGATGTAGTTAGGATAAGCGTCCATGGTTCCTCCAGTGGTTCTCCCTTCAACAATCACGCATCACCCTTGGTGTGCCAGGCACTGTGTATAGGGTCATTATTGCAGTGCCCACCAGCACTCTGCTACACAATTCTGTTTAACCAACACGTCATTTTAGCGGAGAGGAAACCCAGGGAGGTGAAGTTACTTGCCCAAGGTCACCCAGCTAGTAAACGACTAAGTGCAAATACATCCCCAGCCTGTGCTCTTCCTGCAGAAGTGGTCCGCTGTTAGGGTGGGTCCAAGGAGGCATCCCAGAGCCAAGCACATCTAATTTGGCTCTTGAACGAGTAGTCTTCAAGGGGGATGGTCATTTCAGGCCGAGGGAGCATGTGTGCAAAGACACAAAGGCATGATACCGGCTGGCTGGCTGGAGGGACCTGTGTGGCAGGAGTATGGGAGACATGGCTAAGGTGTTGATGCTGATGAAGTTAGAGAGAGAAAGGAAGCCAGACATGGGAGGAGGTCTTTGCATGCCTACATAAAGAGCTCGGGATTTATTTTGTAGTCAGTGATTTTTAAAGTGTGGTCCTGGGAACCCTGGGTGTCTCTGAGATCCTCACAGGGCCCAGTGAAATCAAAATTATTTTCCTACTAATGCTAAACGGTATTTGCTTTTTTCATTCTCATTCTCTCACAAGTGTACAGTGAAGTGTTCCATACGACATACGACATCGCAACAGATTAAGTGCAGAAACACCTTTTAGAATCCAGCTGTCTTAAACCAGGCGTTAAAAGAGATTTGCACAAAGGTAAAACACCACTATTCTTGTTAATTTTTTCTTTTAGAAAATATATATTTCATTTAAAAGATGTTTATGCATATACTGGGTTTATTATAATTTTTAAATTAATGTTTTTATAAATTTTCTCAGTTTTAATTTCTAATATGGTAAATACCTATAGAAGTAACAAACTGTGCACAAAAAAAGTTCTTTGAGGTCCTCAATAGTTTTTAGGAGTGGAAAGGAGTCCTGAGTCCAAAAGATTTATGAATACCTGGTATAGGCAACAAGAAGCTACGGAAGAGTTTTAAGTAGAAAATGACTTAATCAGATTTGCATTTTAGAAAGAGCTTTCAAGACCTAAGCTAGGCCCTGAGGGATGAGTTCACAAGGCACAGGCATAGAAACATGAAAGTGCAGGGCTGGTAAGCAACAGAGCTATAGTACGGTCTTTTTGTTCCTAATTTGATATTGCCTTGCCACCTGACAAGTAAGCGCCAGGGCATGTATCCCACTTTATACCTTTATTTCTACTTTGCCCTGTGTCGTGAGGATTCTGCTGATGTTTGCTGTGGATACTGCTGCAGTTTCTCATCCAGCATAGTGTTGCCTCTTCTCATTTCCTATTTTCTGAAAAGCAGTTGAGTCAGGGATGCAGACAAGAGGAAAGGAAGAGGTTATTAATGACAGTGTGAGTGGGTGTGGGAATCCTGGCAGAAGGTGCCCTAAGGCTACATACACAGCCTAGGGTATCCTTCAAATACTTCTAGAGCTCTTCAGGTAAGCGAAAAAGAAAACAATTGCATGAAAACCTCTGCTGTCTGGAAAGAATCTTTTGAAGATAAGTTACCCCAGAGTTCAGAGAGTCTGTTCCATTAATATTAGAAAAATTATCCATATCAGATGAATAACTTTTAAAGATGTATTATAAACTCCCTAGCCATCCTAATTTAAATATACAGAAATAAATTTAGTATTTTCTTGGCTCATTATGAACGTGAATCAATAGCAATACTAGGCCTTATTATTAAGAAATCCTCTTGGGCTATTAAAGAGTAAAGACTATATTGCACCTTAACAAATGGCCTCAAAATGCTATGCTTTTGGAGTTTTCATGATGATTTCTTAAAGTTTCTGGTTATCCGCTGCCATTCTCTTACTTTCATTATGCCTGTCCCTTTATATCTGCTTCTAATCTACTAAAGCCAAGAAGGTAAATAATCCAAGTTTACTGGATTCACATCAAATACCCTCTGAGCAGGGGTCTGAGGGACTATCCTGGGATAAAGAACTGAGAAGGCCAGCTGTGGTGGCATTAGAATAGGGTGGTTGATTATGAGCTATGGAGTTAGCCTTAATTTTTCTGGTTTCAGTTTCTTCCTCTTTAAAATGGAAATAATCATATACCCATCCCAGCAAAGCATTTAGTCTATGTTATCAGCCCTTCCCCAGATTTACTTGTCCTCAGTTCCACTTCTATCCATATAGAATCCTCAGACTTAACAGGTTAAAAACCAAAATCATGAATTTCCATCCTAAACCTTCTGGATCTGTGTTCCCCATTTCAGATAATGACACCACCATCTTCCCAGTCACCCAGGCTTAAAAGTGTGGTCATGTTTTTTAAAATGCCTCCCTTTCCTCCTCCATATCCAGTCAATTTCCAAAGCACATTGTCTTTGCCCTAGTGGAGGCCCCATCCCCTGGACTATTGGAGCTATAACCTAATTCTTGACTCTCTTCTCTCAAACTTGCCTACCACAGCTGCCAGATCCTGGAAACATCATGTCACATTCCACAGTTCATAAAAATAAGTCCTCACTACCCACAGGAACAAAAGTCCAAACTCCTTAGCCTTGCATCCAGGGCTCGCCATGTTCTTGCCCCAAGCTTTCTTTCTTAATTTATTTCTTACTCTTCTCCTTTACTTACCTTTTAATTCTCTTGTAGTTTTCATCCTGTGCTACTCTAGGCTTTTCATATACTGTTCCATCTTCTTAGAATGCCTTCCTCTCTGTTTCTGTATGTCTAAATCCTACCCATCTTTTAAAACTGATTTATACTCTGATTTATACTACCTTTGAGATAGGAGGTGCTCAGCTTCCCCCGGTTTGGGTTTCAGGACATACCTTGTTTCAAGCCACTCCCCAAGGTCTCAGGCTCCTCCTCTAGGCATTCCCCTAGAGAGTTACAGTTGCTTGTTACACTTATTACACTTTCAGTACCAACATTGGGAGATTGACACCATAAGGGGTGGACTTATGCAAATCAAGTGGCTGAGCATGCTTGGTAGAAAGGAGTTATATAATTCTAGTAGCTGAGCATGCTCAGTAAAAGGAATTTATACAGGCTTATATGACCCCAGTGACAGCATGCTCAGTGAAAGGGAGTTTATCGTTTGAATGACCTTCCACTGGAGGCACCAAAGAGTACAGAATACAATATGTTCTGCACATGTGATAGAATTTGACCAATGAACATGCCCTAAAAGGAGACCAACTAAGCATGTGCAAGACTGTGTTACATAACTGGTAACCAATTCCTTAATTGAATATTCATTAGATAGCATGAATATGTATTAGATAGCAAAGCTATAAAAGTTGAATCCCAGCAGAAGGCGGGGTTGTTGCCCACTTCTCCTGGGGCCATCCCAGACTTCACTGGGGAGGTGTGTATGCTTTACTTTTGTGTTAAGCTTACTTCTAGTGGGGAGCTGCTCACTCTCTTGAGCAGCCTACACTTTGTACTAAACTGAGTATTTCTTATTTTTGTGTTAAACTTGGTATGGGCCCTGTTCAGTCTCTGGAGCTAGGCTACACTTTTCTCTTTGAAGTCTGTGTTCCTTACTTTGCTACATTAAAACTGCTTTCACTTTCTACTGTGACTCTGCTCTTGAATTCTTTCCTGTGGTGGAGTCAAGAACCTGCTAGAGGACACGGTGGGTCGAGCCCAGCTATCTGGCCTCTCCAGACCCTCTCTGGTATCACCATGAAGGCTTCTATGATCATCCAGCTTGAATAATCAAAACTAACATTTGTATAATGCTTACTATGGACCAGGCACTCTTCTAGATGCTTTGAATGAACTGTCTTAATTCTTCTTACAATTTAATTTAATTTTCACAACAAACCTATGCAGTAAGTATTGTTATTATTGGTATTTTACAGATAAGAAAACTGAGGCACAGGGAGGTAAAGTAACTTGTCCAAGGTCACAGGGCTAGTAAGTGGTGGAGCCAGAAGAGCAGCCCAGCTCTAAAGCCCACCTTCTTAACCACTGTGTCAATGTGAAATGGGCTCTTCTGCCTCCACTCCTGTTAGCTCTCATGGCAGGCCACACAAACCTCTCTCAAGGGCTTTATCACTTTCTACTTCATTATTGGTTAACATGTCATATCTTGCCTGACACAGTAAATTTCTTAAAAGCAGGATCAGGGCTGGCTGGTTAGCTCAGTTGGTTAGAGTGTGGTGTTATAACACCAAAGTCAACGGGGTTTGGGTCCCCATACCCTTTTAGCCACCAAAAAAAAAAAAAAAGCAAGATCAGTGTCTGATCTACAATAGTACCTGGTGGATGCTTAGTAAGTATATTTTTTAAAAAATGAATGAATATACTGGGCCGAGCCTGTGGCGCACTCGGGAGAGTGCAGCACTGGGAGCGCAGCAGTGCTCCCGCCGTGGGTTCAGATCCTATATAGGGATGAGCGCTCACAGCGCTCACTGGCTGAGCGCGGTGCGGCCGGTCTCAAAAAGGACAAAAAAAATATGAATGAATATACAGTAGAACACTCTATAGCAATAAAAATGAGTGATCTGGAACTGGATTGACAAACAATGGTCCTTGGGCCAAATCTGGCCCCCCCTCCTATTTGTGTTTGGCCCAGGAACTAAGAATAGTTTTTACATTTCTTAATAGTAGAAAAAAATCAAAAGAAGAGTAGTATCCCATGACATAAAAAGTATATGCCAACATTTTATTGTAACACAGTGAGGCTTTTTATGGTTGCCTTTGTACTATGATGGGCCTTATGACCTGCAAAACCTAAAATATTTACTATCTGTACCTATACAGAAGATTTTGCCAACCCCTGATCTTGAGCTATGTGTAATAACATGACAATATCTTAGAAACAGTATTGAACAAAAAAGGATAAGCAGTATTATGCTACTTATATAGTTTTAAAATAAGGAAGACAATACCAATTTTGTTGAGGGCCACACATACATATACAATAAAAATATAAAGACATGCATGGAAACAATAAACCTCCAGTTCAGGGTGGTGGTTATCTCTAAGGGTTTGGGAGTGGGAATGTCAACAGGGAGGAGTACTCAGGGGATTCTAATGATTTGTGAGCAAGGTGGAGGGTACACGAGGGTTCATTGTGATATTCCTTTTTCTTTCATATTAAAAACAATACAAAATGTTTCATGAGAAATGAATAAATGAGGTTCAAAGACTTTTTGTCTTCTACTTTGGCTCCTTGAAAATACTTATATTTGGGTTTCACCTATAGCTAAGGTGTTATGTGAAATATAAATCCTGATGCCCCTGCTGCACTAGATGTAGAATGGGTATGAGTATCATTTTGAACATGGTGACTCTCAGGTCACACACGGGTGTCCTGATTAATAATACCTCTGTCAACAGCGTTTCTTGGAAGGAAGTTCACCCAAGCCAAGGCTGGGGCAGCAGCTGGGGAAGCTGAGGCTGCGCTGATTGCTTTGTCTCCGGAATAGGCCTTAGAGCATTTATCCAGGTATTGGTCTCACTATTAGTCTGCCCATCTTTGGGAATAGGAAATGGACAGAGTGTACCCAGGTCCTGTGTAGTAGGCAGAATTAGGAATAGCCCTAAGGTTACAAGAATAATTAGATACAGCCTGAATCCAAGGAGCCCATAGCTGGAGAAACTAATATGTTGACGCTTAATAAGAGGACAATGTATATGTGCTTATATTAGTTTTCTATTGCTTCATAGCAAGTTACCACAAATATAGCAGCTTAAAACAACACTCATTGATTAGTTTACAGTTCTGTAGGTCAGAAATCTGACGTGCAGTGGTTGGGTTCTCTGCTTAGGGTGTTATAAGGCTGAAATCAAGGTGTCTGGAGGCTAGACGAGGGAAAGGTCTGCCCCACACTCCTTCAGGTTGTTGGCAGAATTCATTTCCCTGTAATTGTAGGACTGAAATCCCCATTGTCTTGCTAGCTGTCAACTGGGGACCACTCTCAGCTCCTTGCCACATGGACCCATTTATCTCATTGACAGAGAACCTCCCTCACATCAAATTCCTCTTATTTTCTGAATCACACTCCTTTCTAGCAAGCATGCTCAGCCACTTGATTTGCATAAGTCCACCCCTTGTGGTGTCAATCTCCCAATGTTGGTACTGAAAGTGTAATAAGTGTAACAAGCAACTGTAACTCTCCTCTAGGGGAATGCCTAGAGGAGGAGCCTGAGACCTTGGGGAGTGGCTTGAAACAAGGTATGTCCTGAAACCCAAACCGGGGGAAGCTGAGCACCTCCTATCTCAAAGGTAGTATAAATCAGAGTATAAATCAGTTTTAAAAGATGGGTAGGATTTAGACATACAGAAACAGAGAGGAAGGCATTCTAAGAAGATGGAACAGTATATGAAAAGCCTAGAGTAGCACAGGATGAAAACTACAAGAGAATTAAAAGGTAAGTAAAGGAGAAGAGTAAGAAATAAATTAAGAAAGAAAGCTTGGGGCAAGAACATGGCGAGCCCTGGATGCAAGGCTAAGGAGTTTAGACTTTTGTTCCTGTGGGTAGTGAGGACTTATTTTTATGAACTGTGGAATGTGACATGATGTTTCCAGGATCTGGCAGCTGTGGTAGGCAAGTTTGAGAGAAGAGAGTCAAGAATTAGGTTATAGCTCCAATAGTCCAGGGGATGGGGCCTCCACTAGGGCAAAGACAATGTGCTTTGGAAATTGACTGGATATGGAGGAGGAAAGGGAGGCATTTTAAAAAACATGACCACACTTTTAAGCCTGGGTGACTGGGAAGATGGTGGTGTCATTATCTGAAATGGGGAACACAGATCCAGAAGGTTTAGGATGGAAATTCATGATTTTGGTTTTTAACCTGTTAAGTCTGAGGATTCTATATGGATAGAAGTGGAACTGAGGACAAGTAAATCTGGGGAAGGGCTGATAACATAGACTAAATGCTTTGCTGGGATGGGTATATGATTATTTCCATTTTAAAGAGGAAGAAACTGAAACCAGAAAAATTAAGGCTAACTCCATAGCTCATAATCAACCACCCTATTCTAATGCCACCACAGCTGGCCTTCTCAGTTCTTTATCCCAGGATAGTCCCTCAGACCCCTGCTCAGAGGGTATTTGATGTGAATCCAGTAAACTTGGATTATTTACCTTCTTGGCTTTAGTAGATTAGAAGCAGATATAAAGGGACAGGCATAATGAAAGTAAGAGAATGGCAGCG
>NW_007728519.1:138390-139855 GCF_000696425.1 Galeopterus variegatus | reverse complement strand
TTCTGTTATACTTTTCTCAAGAGCAGAAGGCCGTTACCTCTCTTCTCAAGCACTTGGTTATCTATAATGCGTCTCCTGGGAACATCCCAAGAAAGTGTTCTCACAACTTCAGGCGTTCTTAATTAAGAAAGAAAGCTTGGGGCAAGAACATGGCGAGCCCTGGATGCAAGGCTAAGGAGTTTGGACTTTTGTTCCTGTGGGTAGTGAGGGCTTATTTTCACTTCTTCAACCAGAGAACACTCTGAGGACTTTAAAAGACTAGTAATTAGGTTGGGCCAACCCAGATAATCTTCCTACTTTAAGGTCAACTGTGCCATACTGCATAACCTAATTACAGAAGTGAAATTCATCATAGTCAATGCCTTGGGTTGAATGTCCCTCCAAAACTTAATTCCCACCGTAACTGTTGAGGGTTGGAAATTCTATTAAGGTAATTGAAAGGCGGGGCCTTGAGGCGGTGATTAGGTTGTAGGACTTTGCAGTAGTGAATGGATTAAAAATGGTAGTTAAGGGCATGGTTCAGAGGGCTTTAAAAGAAGAACACGTGAGAGGTTAGTCTCTCTCTGCTTCGCAGTTTTCTGCCATGTGAGACCCCTGGGTCACTGTCACCAGCACCAAGACCGTCACCAGATGAATTCCCTGGACTTTGGACTTCCCAGCCTCAGAAACTGTAAGTAATAAATTTCATTTTCTTATAAATTACCCAGTTCTGTGTATTTTGATATAAGCAACAGAAAAGGACTAATACAGTCACTGTCCCAGGGATTATGCAGGAGATGTACACCAGGGGTCAGGAATCTCAGGGGCTGTCTTAGAATTCTGCCTACTACATCCAGTGAGAAATGTTCTGTTAAATATTTCTCTACGGAGACCTCTGGCAGTTTGTTCTGTAACTCTCTCTGTGGCACAATATGCACCATACTGTCATTACTGTAGTATATTTTAAAGTCTTTTTCTAGGATGAAAGCTTCTTGAGATCAGGAACCTTCTTCACACCTGTAGCTCTAGGGACAAGGCTTGACATAGAGGAGATATTCCTATATGTTTGCTAAAAAAAAATAAATAAAATAAATAAAATAAAAGTGTACATATTGTCTTTTAGATCCCGGCTTCTTTTTTAGATCCAGCTCAGAATTTCTCTGACATATCTCAGGAAGAATTTATGCTCCCTCCTCTCTGCTGTAATTTGGCAAATATCTCTGTATGAAATGTATCACACTGTAGTATTTTAAGTTAGACTTTAGTTTCCTTAAGCATAGTACTTGACTTTTATTTTACTTAGTATCTTAGGGCACAGCACGTCATAGTTGTCATTAATTGCTTAATGTTTGAGTTTTAAAAAAGGAAATGTAAGGGGTTTAAAAATCAAGAGGCAGGGCCGGCCTGGTGGCACACTGCGCTAGTGCGCCACTTGGGAAGCACGGCTGCGCTCCCACTGAGGGTTCGGATCCCACATACAGACCGG
>NW_007728519.1:59506-137961 GCF_000696425.1 Galeopterus variegatus | reverse complement strand
TTGCCGGACACGGAAAAAAAAAAAAAAAAAAAAAAAAAAAAAAAATCAAGAGGCAGGTGGAAAGTGGAATTGGGCTATGACAGACCCTGTGACCCTTGACCCTTGGAAAGGGTCACAGGTGGGGGGAAGTCAAGAAGTACACAGGCAATGGAGAAGGAAGAAATCAGGATGTGATTTTTTAAAAGGTATGGTAGAAAACCCCAAGTCTGCTGTTTTACATATTACATTAAGGAATTAAACCTGGCAGAACCCTCCATAAGGAACAGCAAAAATGAATGATTATTCCAGCACTAACAATTGAGAAAATAGTATTTTACTTTTACTGTGTTGCTGATGACGCAGGGGGAGAGTTGGTGAAGGAAATAGAAAAAATGGCTTCTGCTTCTTAAAGAAAGTATGTGGTGGGGGAGGGGGCATTGAAACACATAAGAGCTCTTAACCTCCTTCTTGATTTTGATGTTTCCCTTTCATATGTTTTTCAGGTTGTTGCCTTTTGTGACTGCTTTTCTGTTTCAAGCCTGTCTAAGATCATCAAACAAACAGTTTAAACAGATTTCATCTGTATACTAAACTTGGGATCAGAAGAAGGGTTGGAAATTTTCTGATCTGATTCACCAGGAACCCTGAACCTCTTAGAAAGGGTCTCGGTCTCATGTCCCCTTACAGGCAACTGTAACATTGAGTGGCAATTGTGACACAGTGGAGAACACATTAGACCTGACTTCATGTTTTAGCTCTGCCACATACCATGTGAACCTGGACAAGCATCTTGACCTTTCTAAGCCCCTTAGCTCTCTGAGTTTGCTCATCTATAAAACAGGGATAATGCACCTACATTACAGAGTGGTAAATTTTGACCAAAATGGTGGCTCTCTAACACATTTCTCAGGCCCATTAAGATGGGTTTCTTTCAGTCAACCACGTAGACTTACACTTGCTCCATGCACTCCATCTCCACCTGTCAGCTAGCTTCATCCTCAGGCTCCCATTCCTGAAACAATTAGAAGCATGGAATAAGCTAACCAGAGTCCACTGCTGGAACCGCTGGGCTCAGTACCACCAAAACACATGCCCAAGTTTAGGGAATGATTGCCGGAGTAACCAAAGGATGACAAAAGGACTATTCCAATTTTCCTTAGTGAGGTCAAACAGCAGTTTCATTTAGATTTTCTGCAACCACTTTGCTCATAGTCTGTGTGCTTACTGAGGACCTGGCCATCTGGTTAGTTATGGAGTGCTACCATGTGCAGGACCCTTGGGAGAGACACCAACATGGCTCCCTTTTCCTTAGGGAGCTTACAGTCTGGTGAGGACAGATATTATAACACAAAGCAAGAAGTTATAAGTACCACGGGGAAATGCAATCAAAATGTTGTGGTGTTTGGAAGAGATTTGGGAAGGGTTACATAGAGAAGATAGTATTTTAGATGGGCCTGGAATGATGAGCATGAAAACTTTGGGGGAAGAGGAGGGAATAGTAGGGGAGTGGGACATTGTATGAAGAGGTATAACAAGGGACACAAAACTGAGGGACACATTTGAGAAACAGCAAGTAGTTTTGGGCAGCTGGAGCAGAGGGTCCATATGGAGACCATAAGCTAGAGAGAGAAAAAGGAGAGTCTCAAATGTCAGCTAAGAATTCTGGGGGTAGGTAGTGTGAGCAGAGGATGTGCAGGGGTGGAGGGGTTGAAAGGTGGAGGGGCAGATGGGGGAAGCAGAAGTACAATGTTTGGTTGACTTTGTCAGGCTCTTGCTGTTTCCTTTGCCTGGAAAGCCTCTGCTCAGCCTCTTCTTTGACACTCTTTGCATCCTGCGGCCCATCACAAATGCCATCTCCAGAAGCCTTGCTCCACCTCCAAGCTGACTACGACCTCTCCCATCTCTGAGCTCCCCACAGCTCACCATTTGACTCTTTCCAGGGGCATGTACCACAGCCCGCCCTGCCGGATAGCTATTTCAATCTGTATCTTTTCCAAATACTTCAAACTTTATATGCTTGGTAAACGTTTTTAAGTTTAACAGAATCCTCTTGAACAGTCTGCCTGTAACCTGCAGAATCAAGGCCGTGATGCTTGATCAACCTGACTAGCATTCCCGTAAACATGGTAGACAGACCATAGATTAGACTGCCTTTCCACTCGTTATCTTGGAGGCTTACATTAGACAGGACTTTAGAGTTCATCTAGTTCTCATCTTACTAGTGAGGTCCAGAGGCGCAGTAACTTGCCCAAGGTCACACAGTGAGTTAGTAATCTGAAATAATGTATGTGAAGGGTTTGTAAGAGTGCCTAACACACAACAGGCACTTAATAATCCTGTCTACTTCCCCAGCCTCTGGACCTTTAATTAGACACCAAATTACTTGTGACTCTTCCCACACTTTATGGGAGCTTTATGCTATTTCTTGCATTTGAGGCTCTGTTCATACCTGGGACTTTTTCTTCTTTCTTCTGTCTTTTCCTCCCATCTTCACCAGGTTAATTCCTACTCATCAATGAAGCTTATCTTCCCCAGAAACTTCCTCTGATACCTTCTCTTCCATCCTCACCACAGGATGGGTTAAATGCCCCTCCTCTTGCTCTCGCGGTAGCCTGGGCACATTCTTTCATCATTGCATTTACTAGGATGTGTGCATATCGTTTGCTTTTGTGGCTGCCTTCCATTTAACTGTAAGTTCCAGAAGGTTGGAACTCTCTCCATGTTCTTCATTATGTCCCCAGCACCTTGCACCATGCCTGGAATATCACTGATGCTCAGTCAGTACTCATGGAATGAATGTGCACAGTGGGCCCCTCTCAGACTCAAGTCACAGACCAGAGAGGCAGCCACCTTATCGTCTACCCTGTGACTCACAGGGCCTCACTAGTTGCTCAGGTTCTGATGGTGTGAGTGCTTTGCAGGGACGTACTGAGCCCCATACCTTATTGTTTATCTGAAAAACTTCTTCTGCTCTTGCTCCTCTTGTAAAATACCAAATAAAAATAGTTCCAGGAAGCTATGTGTTTGAGAAATTCCAGGCTCTGTCTGAGATCCTAGATAAAAGCTGTTATTGTTAGGAAATTGGTCATTAATCCAACCTGCCTTTTCTCTGTGCTTTGGTTTTACACCCTTCTAAAGACACTGATTGTTTTTGTCCTCAGTTGCCCTTAAGCATGTCACTAGCTGATAAATGGAAAAAATAATAACTTGACAGCAGTTGATATAAAAATGATCTAAAGGTATTAGTTGACCACAAGCTCCCTCTGTGCTCTGGGTTTGTGACTTTAAGTTAAATTTACTCTCAAAGTTCCTTAACAGATGGCTGGTATCCTTATCTAAAAGCTGGGAGAATAACACCTACCTCACCAGATTACTGAAGAGTGAAAGAAAATAAGGTAGGCAGCGGCTCCTGGCACATAGTAATGGTTAAGGAGACATTGCCTCTAAATCACAGTTGGAATCCTCTCACTTTGTTCTGCTGCAGCCAGACTTTGGGCTATTAAATTTTGTCCTAAGCATCATATTTTAAAAGAGGTTATGTTGACAAATTATCACCCAGAAGCAAATGACCAGATAAGGAATCTGGAGATCAGACTTTATAAGAAACAGCTGAAGGAGTTGGGCCTCTTTAGCTTAGAGAAGAAATAACTAAGGAGTAGAGTGGGGTAGGGCAAGGCTTTAGAAGTGTCTTAAAATAATTGAAGAGTTAACATGCGGAAAAAGGTTAAGCCCCAGTTCTATTCCATAAATATCTAAGGAACACCTACTAAGTGCCAGAAACTGGAAATGCAAAGAAAAGTAAAATACAATCCCTGTCCTGGAGGATCTTAGACTACACAGAAGCATGACAGTGCAAAAGAGGTTATTACAAAGGTGTTGTGACGTGCTGGAAAAAGCAGAATTCATTTTACCCAGAGAGAGAAATGGGGGAAGACTTCACCAATATGGTGACATTTGAGTGGACCTTAAAGGAAAACTGGGATTTCTTTAGGCAGAGAAAGAGGGGCAGGGCACACAGGCAGCAAGTACAGCCTGTGCAAAGACAGAAAGGCATCCTCCTGGAAAACCTACATGCATTGGAAGAGTAGAGGGAAGTGAGCCTGCAAAGTCTGGTTGGAGCCAGATTGTGAAGGGCCTTGATTATTAAGTTAAAGAGCTTGGACTATTTCCCTTGAGTGGGTATTGAGGAGCCATCAAAGGTATTTAAGCAGGGGATTTTTATTCTGAAAGGAAGGCTCTAGTGCAGCACGCTGGATGGGTGGTTCTGAAGACAGACAGGAGGTAGGGAAGATGAGGCATCTTGGTATACCGAAGAGAGTCCATGGGCTTGCATCTTCCACTGTCATGGATGAATTTGGACATGTTATTTAAACTCTCTAAACTTTTTTTTCAGTCTGTAAATTGGGATAATAGAAAAAAATTGGGATAATAGAGTAGATAATAATCTACTTTATAGGGATGTTTTAAGACTCAAATGAGATAATATATCCAAGTCCCTTACATGTGTCTAGTACCCAAATAGTGCTTAATAAATTAGCATTTCCCTCCTTCCCTTTCTCTTAATGGACAGAGTAGACAGAGAAACAGAGCTCTGCTCAATGAAGCTTGGAACTGTGGCCAAACAGTGGGATAAATTTTCTTGGGAGAAATGAATGTATCACTGGATATGTTCAAGAAGGGTTTTCTTTCTTTTCTTTTCTTTTTTTTTTTTTTGGTGGAAAGGGAGTTGAACCAGATAAACCTCTAAAATCCTTTTCTTATGCTAAGATTCTATTACATATAGGGTCATAATACCAAGGAGATGGTCAAGAACCTGAGGTTTGATATAATCTTTTAGTATCAACCTTGTTAAAAGCAACCAATTAGACCCAAAGGAAATGAATCTTCCTCAAAATGAGCATCTATTGGCTTCCGGTCAAGAAGGCAGAATAGACGGTCCCCAGAGACACTCTCTCCCACAAATTAACCAATTTACAATTATTACAAAGCAATGACAACCAAGCTGGGGCTAGGAGGGATCAGGGGAAGAGGAGGAGAGACCTATGGAGTTCATGAAGGCAGGAGAAGCCACAATGAGAGAAAGAAGGGATCGCTCACACCATTTCGAATCCTTTTCGCTTCCATGTTGGAGCAGGTAAGCACACAGAGCAAGAGCTGGCAAAAGCCACAGTTGTGCCCTTCAGATAAAGTTGCTTGGACACAGCAGGGGAGCAGACGGCCTTGGTGGCCCTCAGGCCAGCGAGACCACTAATAGGGTTCCTGTGAACCCATATAGGAGCAAGGAGCCACAACTGAGGAAAGGAGCCACTCAGAGGCTGGTGAGTCATCACAAGGGACCAGCTCACAGCCCGCCCCAGGGGAAGTGTTTGGAGTGCAGGCGGTGGGGGAGACGAACCCACCAGGAGAACACTGGGGCACAACAAGGACAACTGATCTGCCCCCCGATCAGCACAGGACCACTCAGTGGAGACCGGTCAGGAATGCAGAACTGCAAGGGGTGCACTAACTGAAAAGACTCAGGCCCAGACCAGAGTTTCTATACAACCCAGGGGTACCAGATCTCATAAGACCTGGAAGTACCTATAAAGTCAACCATTAAAACCTGAGCTGCACAAAAATCCTTCCCCAGTGAATCAGCAGCAAAACAACAATTTAGCTCAACTATAGAGCTCAAGTGCTGGTCCCCACAGGAAGTTCTCCCATTTTAGAAGTAAGCAAAGGACAACAAATTAGCTCTAGTGCAGAGTTTAAGTGGTAGGAACAGCAAATAATCTAACAAAAAACTGAAAGAACAAACAAAATACCCACATACCAGAGACAAAGTTTGATATTCACTAGTAAAGGTCTCACATCACCAGAGAACATATAAAACCTAGAAGGACCAGAAATCCCCTGGGCTACCAAGCCAGGGAGCGGGGGAGGGCTAGGGGCCCCAGCCATGCCCTCTGACACCCAGAACCAGCCCAGCAATGACCACCAAGCTGCAGCAGGTAGCGCCCCAGGCTATCCTGAGCTGGGGCAGCGGGGGGCCTTGGCCTTCAGCCATGCCCCCCAACAACTGCAACTGGCCCAGCAGCGACCATCAAGACACCACAGAAAGTGCCCTGGGCTTCTGAGCTGGAGTGGTGGAGGGTGAGGGCTTCAGCCACACCCTCCTGACATCTTTACCCAGCCCTGCTATGACCAAGCCACTGCTGGAAGCCCTCTGGTCTCCCCTGCAGGAATGAGGGAGGTGCCACAGACCTCAATGCTGCCCCTCCTCCTTCCTCCTTCTCCCACCTTATTTCTTTCCCACTTTCTCTCTGCTCTTCCCCCCAACTGCTTCACTACAACAACATCGTAGAATTTAAAAATATAATATTAATATATAAATAAACTTGAAAATAAAAAGAGTAAAAAAAAAAAAGAAACTTGAAAAATTGTACCATACTACTTTTCCTGACGACGTCTAGTCATATGCAAAGCTCAGAAAAAGATGTGCCAGGATACACTCCGAAATGGTGATGGCCATGGTCATCTCTAGGGACAAGATCAGGTTGAGGGGAGCAATGTCAACTTCATGTTCTCTGTATGTTTCCATTTTTTACAAAGACAGTGTCTTCATGAATTACTTGTGAATTAAAAGTTAAAAGGGAAAGTAATGCACAGCCTGGAGTGATTAAGGGTGAAATGCACTGATATCTGTAATTTACTTTAAAAGTGCATCAAAACAAAGCAAAGGTAGATGGATGAATGGATAGAGGGATGGACAGACTTAGGGATAAATGATGAAGTGAAATATTGATGGCAGAATCTGTGTAAAGGGTATACTTGTACAGATGTTCTCTGAACAATTCCTTCGACTTTTCCGTATATTTGAAAATTTTCACACCAAAATGTTAGGAACAAAAAAGAAAAAGAACATCTATTACTGAAGTGTACAAATGGAAAAGACCTTACCCTAAGCTTATAACAGTACCTTAGGAGTAGCTATAGTACAGGAGAAAGAGCACTGGTTTTGAAGCGTAGAGGCCTATGTTCCAGTGATGGAATTAAGGATTTTACTGTATGGTCTTGGACAGGTCATTCCCCCTGTCTTGGCCTCAGTTTCCCCATCAGGGAGATGTGGAGGTTGAACTGTTACAACAGTTCTGTGGGGTTTTCTATTACAAACATTCTGGAATTCTGGGAATCTAAGCTATTAAGATCATGAAATGATGGATGTAAAAGTGTTAGGCGATTCCAAAGGTTCCCACAGCAACTATCTGTATCACTCACAGGTTATACATATGTCTCAATTTAACAGCATCAAACTCCATCTAAAATATATTCAAAAGTGTGCCACATGCATTGAGAGTGAGACTCATTTGACATTCTTCTTAGAATCAGGATTTTGGAATTCAGTGCATTTCAATTTTCAGCATTAACCTAGCTGCAGATTGGATTATTTCATATTTCTGTTTGAGAGAGAGGGTACTTTCTCCAGTATGGCAAAGAAATAAAATGTCAGTCATCTGTCACATTTTACCTCCATGTTAACTTCAGGGCCTCATCTGGGAGCAGACAAAAATGAAGTCTAGGTGCTAGGACAGTCCTGCTTTTGTACACACTATTCCCCTGACTGAATGTCCTCCTGACTGAATATCCTCCCAGCTGACTCCTCCTCCTCTGTTGGAAACCTTCTCCTCCCCCTTCTCTGTTTGATAGAACCAGTCCATTCACTCTGCTCCCCTAGCACTTTATATCTGTTATAACATTGATCATAGTGTATGATAATTATTGGATGATAATTATTGCCTGTGTGACTATTGATTATCTGCAAATGGGCAAAGGGCATAGCACTAACATCAGTTGAGCACCTGCAACACACCAGGCATGCAGGCCATTTTATGTAATCCACACGGCAACCCTTATGGAATAGGTATTGTCATCCTCTGTTGAACTGAGGAAATTGAGGTCAGAGAAGTTAAATAACTTGCTCAAGATCATATAGCTAGTAAGTAACTGAGTCTAGCTTTGAATCAGGCTTTTTTGGTTCCAAAGCCCATGTACTTTTGATTGCTCATGCCCTTTTCTTGTCTTATTCATCTCTGTAACCTGATTCTTAGTACAGGCCCAGGTTTTGGTATACATCAATTACAATTGTGGAATGACAATCCAATTCTGTTCAATCAATCAGTAAAGATTTACTGAATGGAGCTAAGTGCTGGGGAGCAACAAAGGAGAACATAATTGGGAGGGGATCGAGCTAGCCTTTCTTTGACTTGTAATGAGCTTCTACAGACATCTGCTTTGAAGTAAATACTCTCATTAACCTTGTTGGTGTCTCAGCTCAGCAGGGGGTTGTGGTAGTCTCTTGACAGGGCCAGCTGGCATGATAGACTTATTTAAACCAAATTAGTTTCACATCTTTCTAACAACCCTGCTTTAAGGCCGCGGTGTCCTAGTAGAAACAGAATTCTATAGGAGAAACAGAACAACCATCGTACACTTGAAAAGGGCTGTAATAGAGGTTGTACAAGATTCTAAGAGCAGAATGGATAGAGGGATTAATTCTGTCCACAAGCAAGGTTTCCACAGAGAAGGATAAGTAGTTTTATTTATTTTTGTTTATTTATTTTCCAGGCATAGAAAATGAAAGGCATTCCTGGTGGAGAATATGTAAAGGGAGGAAGCACCAAATAGTTCTCTGTGATGGAATGGATACTGGGGCAATGGCAAGAGGTGAGACAAAAAAGCTGGGTTGGCCACTTAGTCCAAGGGCCTTGAATGTCATGCTAAGGATTTGGATTTATTCCATAGGTATTCTAAGACATTCCAATGTCCACTGAGCTACAGCTTCAAAATGTTGCCTAACTTTCTATCTTGTGGGCCCAAAGCTCTGACAATAAGCAGAGACAGAAGCAGTAGACTATGTTGGAAATTGGAAGTCAGAGGGTCTGGATTCTAGCCTGGCTCAGCTGTATACTTACTGGTGATTTAGACTCTCCGGGCTTCTGTTTCCCCCGAGGTAAAGTGCAGTGGTTCGACTTGATTTCTCAGAGCTCTGTCTATCCCACAAGTCTGTGCCTACCAGCTTTACAAGGAAAATACTTCATAAGGCTCATCTCAGTTTCTGTGGTGGACAGACTCCTGAAGAGGTTGCCTACCCTCCCACCTACTGGTATTCATGGCTTTGTGTAATTCCTTCCACTGGAGTGTGGGCAGGGTCTGCAGCTTGCTTCTAAGTGGTAGAATACAGCAGAAGAAATGGGATGGATGGGATGGATGTTATTATGTAGGTGATGGCATTCTATAAAAGTGTAGCACCCATCTTGCAGAGTCTCTATGGCTCCCTTGTTGGTTTTGAAGAAGTAAGCTGCCATTTGGAGGGCTGCCTATATTGGGAGGCCCATACAGCATGAAACTGCAGCATCTGTAGTAGGTGAGGGTGGTCTCCAGCTGAAGCTCTCCATCCTACAACTGCAAGGAACTGAATTCTGCCAACACCATGAGTGAGCCTGGGATCAGATCCTTCCCTAGCCAAGCCCCGGATGAGACTGCAACCCTAGAAAACATATAGATTACAGTCTGGTGAGACCCTGGGCAGAGGACACAGCTAAGCTGGGCTCAGATTCCTGACAAATAGAACCTGTGAGATAATAAACATGTGTTGTTTTAAGCTTCTAAGTTTGTGGAAATTTGTTATGTAGTAGTGGATATAATTCCCCACCCTAACACTTGAAACTCTGACCCCAAACCCTACGCTCTTCTTATAACTCCATGCCACCTCTTTATGAATAATCCCATAAGAGTATCTACGCGTATCTACATGGGTATTTCACAAAGTTTGTGGAAAAATAGAATTCAAATATACAAATCTTTCCATGAACTTTTAAAGTACCCTAGTATGTGTGGGTGGCTTTATCATTCTATATCCACAGGTAGATCATACATATTTGTGATAGTTAATTTTATATGTCAACTTGATTGGGATGAGGGATGCCCCGCTAGCTGGTTAAACATTATTTCTGGGTGTGTCTGTGAGGGTGTGAAGGTTAATTCTAGGTGTCAACTTGATTAGATTAAGGAATGCCGAGAAATCTGGTAAAGCTATCTTTTTAGGTGTGTCCATGAGGTTGTTTCCAGAAGAAATTAGCATGAGATCCTGAGTGGACTGGGTGGGAAAGATGTGCCCTCAATATGAACGGGAGCTATCCAATCCACAGGGGGCCCGGAGAGAACAAAAAATGGAGAAAAAAGGCAAATCTCTCCCTCTATCCACTGGAGCTAAGATACACTCTTCTCTCCTGTCCGTGGACATCAGAGCTTGAGACTCTTCAGCTTTTGGATTCCAGCATTTACGCCAAGGACACCATCAGCTTCCCTGGTTTTGAGAACTTCGGACTTGGACTGAACCACGTACCGCCATCCAGTTTACAGATGGCCTATTGTGGGACTTCTCTTCACAATCGCATGAGGTATTTCACCTAGTAAATTCCTCTCGTATATTTATAACATATCCTATTGATTCTGTCTCTCTGGAGAACCATGACTAATACAGAGGGTACTTCTGGAAGAGATTAGCATCTGAATTGGTGGACTCAGTGAAGCAGATGGCCCTGCCCAATGAGGAGGTGCATCATCCGAGTGCTGAAGACCTGAATAGAATAAAAGGGGGAGGAAGGCGCTCTGCCTGACTGCTCGAGCTGGGACATTGATGTTCTCCTGCCCTCGGGGCTCCTGGTTCTCAGGCTTTCAGACCTGGACTGAAATCTACACCATCAGCTCTCTGACTCTCAGGCCTTCAAACTATACTATGGGCTTTCCTGGGTCTCCAGCTAGCAGACAGCAAATTGTGAAGCTTTTCAGCCTCCATAATCATGTGAGCCAATACTTTATAATAAATATATATATATGTTTATTATATATATACACACACAAGTGGTTCTGTTCTCTGGAGAACCCTGACTAATACAATTCATATTCAAACACAGACCCTGCGGGAATACTTAATATGTGCCAGGCAAACACACAGATATGGGTAAACCCAGGGTCTCTCTGAGGTGCTCACAGCCTGGTGAGGGAGACAGTCCCACGATGTTAGAGTTGCAGAGAGACCATCCGCAAGGGTGAGAAAGCTAAAGAAATCAATGTGTATACAGCACTGTATAGATGAGTTTGCTTTCCCAGAATTATCTCATTTGGTTCTTATAAACTCCTTTCTTATAAACTTCTAAGGTGGATGCTAGTTTTACAGAGGAGGCAACTGAGCCCCAGAGAGGTTATGTATGGTACTTGCCTTAGGGTAGATCAGATCCAGGACTCTAACCTGCTTCTATGAGTTCAAATTGTTTGGATAACTAAGAATTGACTCCATATTTTCTATGTGTTAAGAGATTCTGTTGGAACTTCTAGTAGGCAGACTCACCTAGAACTCTGAGAGATGGAATTCTGTGGAATTCTGTCGGATTCCAATGTCTACACACCAGTGAGCTCTCTGCCATCACCCCAGAGACAGGGGAAGGAAAGCAGAAGCAGACTTGGGCCTGTCTTCATCCACCCTCAGCTTGCACATGGTGGGTGTTCAACAAATAGAGGCTGAATTGCATTTTCTTCGAGGATCTAAACTTTGCCCTCTGTGATTGTAGTGTCATTTGATATGACAATGAGGATACAGAACAGTGATACTCAAACTCAGGAACCAAGAGATTCATCCAAGGAGATGGGTTGAAATGCAGATTCTAGGGTCCTACCTCCAGAGTCTGATTCAGTGGGGCCCTGGGAACATTTTCAAAAAGACCCTTGGATTATTCTGAGATGGGTATATCACAGACCACATGGATATTAATGATAAAATGAGAGCCAAGCCAGGTTGTTTCAGTTTGCCTAGACTCTTTTTTTTTTTTTTTTGTCTTTTTCCATGTCTGGCAACGGATCGCAACCCTCAGTGTCACCCCCGTACCGGACCGGGACCGGCAACGGGATCGCAACCCTCGGTGTTGCCCCCGCGCCTCGCTCAGCCAGTGAGCGGGAACCGGTCTGTATGTGGGATCCGAACCTTTGGCGGGAGTGCCTCCGCGCTTCCCAAGCAGCGCACTAGCACAGTGCGCCACCGGGCCAGCCCCGAGTTTGCCTAGACTCTGATGGGAGTTGTTCCCAAACATCCCCACTAAGGTTTAGAATTCCTTTTCCTTAGGGGAGGGAGGAAGACAATGGTATGCTGGTAAATGTTTAACAACTGGATCTCTGGGGAGAAAAATAAAATAAAAAAATAAACAAAAATCCCTGATTTGTAGCATTTGCCAATATCTATGGTGTAAATACTTGTATTGTGGCTACCAACAGGACATCAATTAACATCAAGTTGGGAAGAGATGCACACCATTGGCCCATGCAAGCCAGAAGGAGCCAGCTCCACCAACCACTGGAGGAGGCCCAGATAGGAGAGGGGACTTACGTCCCTGGGCCTCCGTTTCCCCATGAAGATTCATGAAGGTCTTCTGATCTCTGATGGATTATGCTTTACTCGAGACTAATTATTACGCCTTAGTCCAGGGGCTGCAGGGCTAGAGGAGGCTGCACTGAGGTGGTCAGGTTGCCAGGGCACCCAGGGACAAGGAGACAGAGTGGGCTCTGCTCTGCTCACCCCTTCTTTCTTGGGGAGGGTGGAGGAGCTCACAGCTGAGTGTACAGAGCAGGGGCTTTGGAGTCAATCCTGCTTCAAACCTTGACCCAAACACTTCCCAAACTCCTGTGAGCCTGTTTCCCTGTCTACAAACTGGGAGAAATAATACTGTACTTACCCCATAGAATGGTTGTGAGATCTAAGTGAGGTAGAGTCTGGCATCTGGTCAGATTTCTGTAAATGTTAATATTTCTGCTCATTGACATTTTTCCTCTGCCCATGATGGTTATTTCCCAAATTTTACCAGAGCCTAGTTAGACCAAGAGGCCAATTTTATTCATAAGCAGTTTAGTAAGTCATTCACACTGCACAATTTGAGGGAAAGATCCTTCAGACAAAAAACTATACACACAAAAAAGTGTGTGTGTGTGTGTGTGTGTGTGTGTGTGTGTGTGTATTCCTCCACCACTCTATCATGGAGTCTGAACTTCCACCACTTAATTCTTCATTAATGCCCCATAGCAAAAGACCACCAGGAACACACCTGTAGTTAAAGTTAGGATCATTATATGCCGCACAGAGGACACAGCATGCCTAGGGAAACTGTGGAGCATCTCAGAAAGAGGGCATTGGGAGAGGCTTGTTATAAGCAGGGTTTGCTGTCAGAGAGCAGAGGCAATTCAGTGATTAGGTATTTTAATAATTTTTATCGAAGAGGGGGAAAAATGGAGCAGGACTAAGGCTATACTTGGTAAAGAAATCACCACGCTCATGTTGCTCAGGAGAGGGGATGTTTGGTCATTTGTATGATTTTGCACAGTCTTCTTGTTTTTGTCTGTATTCAGATGTGGTTATAGAGTGGCATTTTTCTGTCTCACTGAATCACGATTACAGTGACCTTGTCTGATGTTGGTGTTCTGTGAACTTGTTTATGTTCAGCAGGAGAACACCATGGCCTCACTGTGAGCTCCAGGCCAGCAGCTGCTGACAGGGCTGCTGTTTTCCTTCTCATCTTATTCATTCGCAGAACATTTACTGATGTCTTTTAGGCATGGTCACATATATTATCTCATTTAACCCTCACAACAACTCTGTGAAGGGTCATTATCTCCATTTTATAGATGAGGAAACTGACTGAAAGATGAGTGACTTTCCAAATTCACCTAGTTAGAGGAAAAAAAGGTAGTCTTTGGAGACTTGAATCTAGAACTGTTTGGCTCCAAGTCCGGGCTCATTCCATTAAGCCACTCCACAAGGAGTGAGTCCTGAAGGAGGCCAAAGCACACCCTAAGTCCTCTTTTGCTCTCTGCAAGAGATTGCTATTACTGGCAGGACTGATCCACTCTGCCAAAGGCCCCGACAACTAAAAATGTGTGCTGGGCCCACCGGCTAGGTACACGGCTGGCTTTCCATCAGCTTGTGGTTTGGGATAGTTGAGAACGTGGGCACCTGGGCTCTTAGTAACTCTCCATGTGACCTAGAATGAGCCATTTCTCCACCTTGGGCTTCAGGGTTTTTTTCTAATAATCTATGAGTCCCTGATCTCAGGAGATCTGTGAATAAGTATTTGTTGAATGAATGAGTGAAATGCATGAATTAATGGGGGTCTAACCAGAAATGGATTTTCTATAGCCAGCATTTTGTCATTTTTTTTCTGTCTTTCTCCTCTTTCTGGTGTGGCTAGTTTCATGCTTTTCCTCTCCTGCCATTGGTTCCTACCTCTGCTGCTCTCCCAGCCCTCCCTCCACCAAGTCTAGGGATCCCCATGCTCTCCCAGCCCAGTGGTCCAAGAGCAGCTGCTGACAAGACTGCATCTCCCAGAAGCCCTGAGTTCAGCAACCTCAACCCTCCTTTCCAGTTGCTACTGCCACAGTCTGATGGCCACCTCCGACCACCACTACCAGCAACCTCCTCCAGAAGCTCCAGTTCAGCCTGAGTTGCTGAGCCAGGAGTCCCTCAGAGTCATGCTCTTTGAGGGGCTGAGGCTTGCCTTAGAAGTGACCCAGTCCAACTGCTTCAGGCCCAGAGAGAGGGCATACTTACCCATAGTCACACAGCAACTTAGCATGAGTCACAAAAGAACCCAGGCATCCTGATTGCTAATTGTGCATCTCTTATCTTGTGGGAAAGGCTTGTTTTTATTTGAAGCCTGCAAATGGTAGTACATTCAGTATGTTGATTCCACACACATTTGTTGACCAGTCTTCTGTGCAGGGGTCTGGAGACAGGAAGAATAAAACACTGTCTGTGCCTTTAGGGAATTCTAGTCAAGTGGGGAGACAAATAAATGCACAACCACATCACAAGTGTTCTTATAGCTAAGTAGACAAATTGCTGCAGGAGGATGGGGGAGGCAGCAAAGAACTGCCAGAGATGGGGAGAAGGTCGCGATGTTTGAGATGGGTCTTGAAGTAGGGGCAGGAGTTTACCAAGCTGGGAGAGAGTGGGTGAGGGTTAGAAGAGCATTGCAGTCAGGCGTAACGACTCAACCATAGAAAGGCATGGAGCACTTGCAGAGCATGGCAGAAGTCTCTAAGCGTGCAGTGGTGATGCAGGGAAAGAGGACTATCCTGGAATTTCCAGGTCCTAGATTCTGGTTTCACTTCTGTCATGGAGTCACCAAATGCCTTTAAGCAAATCACCTAGTCTCATTGTGTCTCAAGTACCTTCTCTTCTCTCCAGGAGGATGCCCATAAGGCCCTATAGCTCTAGAGCTGCTCTATCTAATATAGTAGCCACTAGCCACAAGGGGCTGTTTAAATCTAAATGAGTTAAAAACAAGTTCCTTGGTTACACATTTCAAGTGCTCAAAAGTTACTGGTGACTAGTGGCCATCATATTGGACAGCACAGATATTGAATACCTCCTTTGTTCCAGAAAGTTCTATTGGATTGTGCTGCTCTAGAAGCCTATGATTCTGAGAGAGAAAGGGATTTTTCCTATCACATAGCAAAGTCTCCAGCCTCCCCACCTGCCTGTTTAGGAGGAGATCCCAAAGAATAGGATAGAGAGGATGCACCATTCTGCTGACCAGCCTTGGTTCCTATTGTATGATGACCTAAATGAGAGGGCAGGGATTCCTTTTTCCTTTGCCAATACAAACTGTTCTCTTATTTAGCATGTAAAAACCTGCCACAGTGCATGGCTTATAATAGTGACCTTCTTCAATATTCAGCTAGACCAATCCTCAGTTTTGAAAATGAATAAACTGAGGCCTATAGTGACCCGGTTTAGAATGCCAGCCCCAGAGATTTCCAAGCTGTCTTGAATGATGGAATTTAGGATACAATAATGGTCTTTGGGCCTCACTTTGTTGTAAGAATTTCAGGTTTTATTTAAGTTGTAATCTAGGTGATCCTATGAGGAACCTTGTGCGTCAGATCTAAGACCATTGTATTGCCTTGTCTGTGGCTGTATGTGTGACTATGTCCTACAGCTTGCAGGAATTAACCAATGGACAACCCTGTTTGTAATACACAAGATTTTCATATGATGTGTTCAATGGTTTTACAAAAAGAATTAGATAGCGGGTAAAATCAATATTTTTAAAAAATAAACACAAATTTATCATCTACCGTGTACCAAGCACAGTGTTAAGAGTGTCTAATAGATAACTCAACAACCCTATAAGACAGGGATTACTCTCATTATCCTCATTTTACACACAAGGAAATGAAGGGTGAGATAAATAACTTGCCCAAATTCTCACAGCTATTGAGTGGCAAGGCTGGGACTCACCCAGGCAGTGACCCCAGAGCCCACAATCTTAATCCCCACATAGAGCTCTCTTAACTTTGCAGCTGTTGAATATCTGGACTTGAGGGAGCTTTTGGGACCATGTAGTCCAATCCCTTTCTTTTATTCATGGAGATGCTGAAGGCCACAGAGGGGGATTGATCCACTCAAGGTTACTCAGCAAGTTTTTTAAGACAAACCTTGAATCTGAGTATGGGTCTCCTGAATTCTGTTCAGTGTTCTCTTTGCTTAATTACCTTAAAAGAGCCTAATAAATAAAATTACCCACTGAGCATCTCCTGGGTACCCAGCTTGTGCTGTATGCTTTTGTGCAAAAAACCTTGGACTTTCAGAGAGAAGCCCTGGAATCAAATCTTATCTTGGTTGCTCACCTAGTGATGTTAAGCAAGTCACTTTAAATGTCTTGGCCTCAGTTTCTCCAGATGAAGAATAAGGATATAATTTCCTTAAGGATAAAGTCAGAATGCCTGGCACAAAGTAATTGTTCAAGAAAAAAGAGTGGATGCTGAAGACAGGTCCTGCCCTCTACAGTCTGGTTGTGGAGGCAAGACTGACATGCAGGGGAGGACTGAGGGGCAGCAGAGAGCAGGCTTTGTTGGCAGGTCATACAATGAATGTTAGGGCAGGTAATACGCTGTTGGCTCCATCTGGCAACGGAGTCTTTTCTTTTTTTAATTGAAACATCATTGATTGCACATATCTGCAGGGTATAGCGTTGAATATCCATACATGTGTGTAATATATGATGCTCAAATCAGGATAATTAGTATATTCAACATTACACAATGTAATCATTTTTTGTGGCCCTTAACCAGTTTTTAACTTTGAGGTGATTCAGGATGAAGAAATTATCCACGGCTGGCCTGCAGAACCCAGATCGAACACGAGGTGGCGCTAGTGGCACACCTTTTCTTTTTTTAATTGAAACATCATTGCTTGCACATATCTGCAGGGTATAGCGTTGAATATCCATACATGTGTGTAATATATGATGCTCAAATCAGGATAATTAGTATATTCAACATTACACAATGTAATCATTTTTTGTGGCCCTTAACCAGTTTTTAACTTTGAGGTGATTCAGGATGAAGAAATTATCCAAGGCTGGCCTGCAGAACCCAGATCGAACACGAGGTGGCGCTAGTGGCACACCTGGGAACTGGGAGATCCCAGCAACCAGCCTGGGAAATCTGGTGACCAGTAGTTTCGCTCTTGTTGCTTCTAGGACTTGTATGCATAGAGGGAGGGACCCACGGGGACTGAAAACCAGGGTGCTCTACCCCAGGAAAGAAGAATAAACAGGAATTTCACACTCATTTCATTTAGTCTTTACAGCCACCCTTTCAGGCGTTATCTGTTTTACACACAAGGCACTGTGACTCAGAGACGTTAAATAATTTCCCCAACGGATACTATTGAGAAGTGGATCCAGGACTCCTGATTCCAAATCCCATGTTTTTTCCAGGAAAATGTGCTCCTTCCAGCCAGAGGAATTACTCTATTGACAGAGGCTAATCAGAATGTAAGTGAGGTAATACCAGAAAATAGAACAAAGAATTTAAATGGCCTCCTTCCCCGTGACCTCCCTAGACCAGGTCCCCATCTTTTTCTCACCTGGTCCTCTACAGTAGCCTCCTGATCCATTTCTCTCCTTCCATTCTTGTACCCTCGGGTCTGTTCTCTACAGAGATCTCATTAGAATGAGACCACATCACATTACCCGCCAGTTCAAAACTCTCCAATGGCTTCCTGCTCCTATTTGAACAAAGTCTGGATTTTTCGCCACACCTACAGGCAGTGGTGTGCTGGTAATGCTCAACAGCTGACTCTCAGAGGTAGGACGTCCTGATTTGTAGCATTTGCTTATTCTGGTATAAATTCTCCCTCCCTGGCTGATTTCAAGTTTCCAATGTGACATCATTATGCTCAGAGTTGGGAAGAGATGCAAACAATCAGCGCTGAGAGAGCCAATCTGAGTCGGTGCCAATGCCTCACATGGAGGATCTGGCCCCCAAATACTTCTCCGATCAAATTGCTTAACCCCTCTCTTCCTGCTCACTCTGCTGGATCACTGGCCTTCTCATTGTTTCTAAACACAACAAACGCACTTCTGCCTCAGGGCCTTGGCACTGGTTGTTCTCTCTGTTTCGGATGCTCTTCCCCTGATATGTGCATAGCTTTCTGGATTGCCTCATTTAGGTTCCTGCTCAAATGTTACAAACAGACCTTTCCTGAACAACTTACCTGAGACATGCCATTCCCTACCTTCTGTCACTTTGACTTATTTTTCTCTAAGGGCCCCAATCCTTATCTGATAATAAATGATACTTATTTATACTTATTTGTCTAGATTATAACTGTATTGCCATCTCTAGAACAGGCCTGGCTCAAAGAAAGCTCTCAATAAATATTTGTTGGATAAATAGCTGAATAATTGCCTTTCCTCTACATGTAATGTCTTTTTGCTTTCTCTTTATTCTCAATATGCTGTAGTTTTTCTACAATGTATCAAAGTGTGACTTCCTGGAAAATTATCAATTTTTTTTTTTTTTGCGGCTGACCCTCGACTAATCGGTTCAGACTTGATTTCTTTTTTTTCCCTCTCTTTTTAAAACATGAACTCCAACACTGAGATTTTCATTAATATTTATTTATTTATATGTTTGTTTGTTTGTTTATTTATTTATGGCAGCTGGCTGGTATGGGGATCCAGAACCCTTGACCTTGGTGTTATTAGCACCACACTCTCCAAGTGAGCTAACCAGCTCAGTCTTTCTTTCTTTAGTCTTGCTTCTTCCACATTCCCTCTGTTCTCCTGGAACTCCTGCATAGCAGTCTGTCAATCTGTACTCCATGTCTCTTCATTGCTTGGTGTTGTATGGAATGTCAGTTGTCTCCCAATATCTGTTCTTTTTCCTCGATAAAAGAATTCCTGACTTTGAGCTGGGCATGTGGCTGCTTGGAATAAAGACTATACTTCTGAGTCTTCCATTTAGCTACATGTGGACGTCTGACTGAGTTTGGGCAATTGGTATAAGCATGAGTCTTGTGAAACTTCCCTAGGATGTCTTTAAAGCAAGGCAGTGTTCCACTCTTTGACTTGTCTTTCTTCCTGCTGTCTGGAAAAGGCATGAAATGGCCGGAGTTGGTGTAGCCATCGAGAACTATTGGGTAGAAGTCAAATAGAAGGAGGCTGGGTCTTGATGACGTTATGAGATTGCTCTCTTAACCCTAAACTTCCTGACACTGGACCAGACCATGAGAGAGAAATGGACTTGTGTGAGCTGAGCATGCTTCTGTGGCCAGAAATGCCCTCAGGTGGAGATGCAGGAAGCTATCTTTCTGTACAAAGCTGTCTTCAGGTGACTGCTGGGGTCAGCCAAGGGAAGGCGGGTCAGGCACTGACGGTGTCTGCAGCCGCTCTATTGCAGTAGAGCGTCCTCTAACTCCTACATTGCTCTTTTCTGCAAGTTATCTCTATCTCTTGTTGCGTCCTCGGTGAAATCCCCCGTTTTCTCTTTCAAGTAATTTATCCTATCTTCTACCATGTTCAATCTAGATTTATTCTGTCTCCTCAGTTTGTTTCAATAACTGTGTTTTTCATTCCAAGTGTTTCTTAAATGAGTTTGGTTACTTTCTGCCTGTTTTTAACTCATAATTTATTATTCATTTTTATGAATGGATGTTATTCCGGACTTTATATGTAGAACCTAAATATATTTATTCTAGAGTTGTTTTCAGATAATTCTGTGATTTCACTTTTGTCTGGGGTGGATTCAGTCTTCCAATTGTTGATGTTGTTGACTGTCACTGTCGCATTCGTTTTCCTCACATGTTTTGGAATTTTACTTTGCAGGTTTTTCTTAAGTGAGATTACTTTTTCTGTGCATATTCACCCTCCTTAGTGGTGTGGTGGTTTCTCACCACACTCCTGGGATCAGGTGCAAAGGCAGTTTTCAAGGCTCTCATCCTGTGATAATGGTGGGGATTTCACGTGTCTGGTCACTGAACTGGCATAAGGCTTGGCCCTGACCTCACTTAGCTTCTTCTGCCGTGAGGGAGTCAAACTCCTGGCTGCTTCTGCCACTTCTGGAGCCACACTCCTGGCTTCGACATTGTGTAACCCTTGTGTTTCTGTTGAATTTCTGATCCTCAGAGCTGTTCAGCCTGATTGAGAGCATGGCTATTCCTGTTTCAAGTTTACCTTTTTATATCATTGCTATGAGTTTAGTTCATGGGGACAAGACTGAAAAAATGAATTTATAGCACCATCTTAACCACAAGTTTCTGGACTCTTTGAGCCTCCCCAGAGTAGACCCTTTCTGACTGTGGATAGGATTGTTTCTAGCAGCCAGGCATGCAGATATAGGGAAGGAAGGAGTCTGCCCTTCTGGATGCCTCTGTTTTATTCCCCAAGGAGACACAGGCCCTGGAGGACCCAAAGACTCCCTGTCTAAAGCATATTTGGACCTCTTGACCTTCCGGCCTCTTGGTTCACTGCACCCTGACTCTCCCAAGTCATTCCATCATGGTGCTTCCTGACAACACTCCACTCAAAGGTCTTCACTGATGTGGGGCTTTAGGTGTTCACGGCCATATTTGCATTTCAACAAGGGGCTCATAAAGATATTTTCATCTTTAAAATGTACAGGACTGGAATTCAAATGGTGGAATGACAGGTTGTATGTGGGGTTGATTGGCTGGGTCACAGACATCACACCTGGTTGGCAGGGAGAGCTTCTTTGTGACAGGAGCTGTCCAACAAGGAGTGGGCTGCTGTCACCAGAGGAACTCAAGCAGCGGATGGCTGACCTTCTACTGGGCACCAGGTGGGGCCTTGGATGGAGGGAGTCTTAAAGCAGGAGCCAGAAGCAAAGGAAACAGCTCTGTAAAAGCATTTTGTACATTGAAAGGTGTCACTAAAATGCTGTTACTGTTCTAAGAGGCTGTGTTGCTACTCTGTAAGCCAGCTGCACTCCCCATGCCGAGGTATTTCCTAAAGCATATCTTGCGCTGCCTCTTGTGGGCCCTGAGAACTTGGGGCCCATTTGTCCCCTTTTTAGGGTCTCATCTTTTTTTATTTATTTATTTATTTATTATTATTTTTTTTAAAAGATGACCGGTAAGGGGATCTTAACCCTTGACTTGGTGTTGTCAGCACCAAGCTCAGCCAGTGAGCGAACCGGCCATCCCTATGTGGGATCCGAACCCGGGGCCTTGGTGTTATCAGCACCGCACTCTACCAAGTGAGCCACGGGCCGGCCCTTAGGGTCTCATCTTTGAATAAAAGAGTTGAACTCAAACCTAGTGGTTCTCAGAGTGTTCATCGGTAGAACTCCAAGTCCAGGTGATGCAGGCTTTCCCCACTGCCCCTGAGAACTCAGCCTCCTCAGTCCACTCCATGAATGTCCACCCACCTGTGTGACCTGTTCTGAAGAGGTGATCCCACCTGCCAGTATTAGTGCACTTCAAAACTTGCATTATCTTTAGTGTTTTACAGTTACCATAGCAGTAAGATCTATCTTCATCTTTTATAATTTAGAAATACTAATGGAATTACTGTTTTTGCCTGTTTCTGTTTTAAAGCCATAACATTTTCCTCCCAATGCTACTGTATTTGTGATGTCCTTAAAAATTACTCTTAGGGCCGGCCCAGTGGCGCACTGGAGAGTGCACCGCTTGGGAGCGCGGTGGCGCTCCCGCTGAGGGTTCGGATCCCATGTGGAGACCAGTTCCCGCTCACTGGCTGAGCGCGTTGGGGGCGCAACACCGAGGGTTGCGATCCCGTTGCCGGTCCCCGGTACGGGCGCGACACCGAGGGTTGTGATCCCGTTACCGGTCAGTAAAAAAAAAAAAAAGGACAAAAAGGAAAAAAAAATTACTCTTAAAGATAAATGTAATTTTGGATGGACCTTCTTGGGAGAAAACAGGTATTTTTTCCAGTTGTGGTGGTTGGGGCTCGAGTACTTTTGTAGCATGCTTGGTGGCATGTAAGGGATTCTCCTAAAGGCCGTTTCAGCACTTACCCCCTTTTCTGGCCCCAGAAGGTGAAGGCAGGATCCTCCCAGGCCAGGGCACTTGTCATGGATGGTGGTTGCCTTGAGGAAGGAAGGAACTTCATATCTATTGAGTATTGTGTGTTTCACAAATGCCATCTCCTTTAATCTGTTTAGCAACCCATTGTACAGATGTGGAATCTGGGCCCAGAGAGTTGAAGTGACCTGCCCAAAGTCACACAGCCAAGAAGAGGCAGAGTGTGTGTCCCTCTCAGCCATGCTCTTGCCAAATTCTCCGGGTGGTTTCTGTTCAGACTTCTATTCTCAGGGTGGATGTTTGCTTAAATGAATTTCTGTGAGGATTATAACCCTTAGGTCATGACATTTTGTCATGACTATTTTAGCTTTCATTTATGTGGCACTTAACATTTTAAGATAACTTTTCTGATTATAAGAATAGTTCATGAGCTATTTTTCGGGTAACTTTTAGGTTTAAAATAATTATAGATTCACAAGAAGCTGCAAAAATAGTACAGAAAGATCCTATGACCTTCACTCAGTTTCCCCCGAGGGTACCATATCAAAACCAGGAAACTGACATTGGTACAATGTGTGTATATACTTCCTGCCGTTTTATCACATGGATAGATTCGTGTGACCACCACTACAGTCAAAACACAGAACTAGTCCATCATTACAAAGATCTCCCTTGCTACCTTTTATTGTCACAGGCATCTTTTCCCTCCCACCATCCCTAACCCATGAAAATCACTAATCTGCTCCCCATTTCTACAATTTTGTCATTTCAAGAATGTTGCATAAATGGAATCATGCCATATGTAAAGTTTTAAGACTGACTTTTTCACTCAGCATGATGCCCTTGATATTCATCCAGGTTGCTGCATGTATCAACAGTTCGTTCCTTTGTATTGTTAAGTAGTATTCCATGGGTGACCGGTTTTTTAAAAACTTGGAAGCACAGAATACCTACATAAAAGTATAGGAAAAAAAAAAAATCCCAAGCCCCTAGATCGAAGGAGGGAGGTCTCCTGGTTTCCTTCCTGCCCAGGTCAGGGATGGTTCAGGCCCTGGGACTTGCTGGGCTGAGCTTCTGCAGACCCAGGTGCAAAGACAGGAGAGAAAAGAAAGGGAGAAGACAAAGCCATTTGCCCCAAGCCCCACTGCTCCCGAGCCTCTCCTCGGTGGGACTCCATCTGGCTGCTACCGACTCTGTATGCATCTGGTTCTTTCCTTTCCCCCCTCTCTTTCTCCTCACCCCGCGTGTCTCCATCTGTCTCTCTGAGTCAGTCTCTCCTTTTTTCTCAAACCACAAAACATGGCTAAATGCAATTTCCATTGAGTGCAAAATCTTGTGTCTGTGCTTCATTATTCTGTCTGGATTGGTACATGTTTTCAATTGCATAATTCCCCTCCTTCCTCATTTTCTCCCCAAGACTTTCTCCCACATAATATGAGCATTTGGGGGCCAGCTTTTGACAGTTCTGCTTTTGAATGCTGTGAAAAGTAGAGCGAGTGCCTCTTTCAGTCCTGCACCACCAGGGAAGCTGGTTGGCACGTTCCCTGGGGTTCCTGCTGAGCTTTGTCCCTTAGGCCAGTCCTGGGGAGGAAGTGCCCCTTCACTAGCAAAGCCAGGGTTTGGCTGCAGCACCTGCCTTGGAAGAATTCAAAGAGCTTTCTGATGCTTGCCCAAGACCTTCCACCCCACTGGCGACCACAACATCAGGTGCAAACTCCCCTCTCTGGCTGTTCATACCCTTAAACATCTGGACAGACCCTATTCATTCAATTATTCCTTCATTCATATAAAACCGGGCAGTATAGCTTCTTGTTCCAACAACCATTGCAGTTTTGAAATGGGGTTAATAGAAAATAATCTAAATATTTAACAAGAGAATGGTTAAATATATCATGAGATGTTCTATAGGATCAGACATTACAAAGTCATTAAAAATCATGGTTTGGAGAGTTTTCAGAATGGGAAAATACTCACGATATACCATTAGAACCCTAATAATGTAAAAATATGTAGGCATGGAAAAATGGCTTAGAGTAAAGACGCCTAAGTGTTAACAGTTCTTATTCCTGGATTGTGGAATTATAGATGACTTAAAAAAATTTTTTTTAATATTTACAATAAACATGTTTTATCTTTATAATCAGAAAAAAATATGCATTATTAGAAGTAAGTGAACTCTGCAAGATAAAAAGTCATGTCTACAGCTCTCCACTCAAGTGTGTTACAGAGATTCAGTACCTCCCCTCCCCCATAACTCCATGGGAGGGTAGACCATGGTGCAGGCACCTTTCCTTGAGCTCAGGCCCTGCCACTGTGCCAGGTGGGTGGAAAGCCATGTTCCACATTGCAACTGAGTGGCTGCCTTGCCCCTGCTCTCGCCCCCCCACCCCAATTTTCAAGTGGACTTTGCAGATTGCATCTCTGCACTGCATTTCTGAGCCAGGTACTGCCCTATCCCCTGATGCAGTGATATACTGTCCTTGGTCCTCTTCGTCAACCTTGAAGTAGATCAGGTGATTGCTATGTCCCCTGCACACCTGGCACACACCCAGCACACAGAGCAGCCACACAATCTGACCCCTACTGGGAGCTACACAGACATCCAGAGTGTGTACATGGAACCCAGAGCTCCCTGGGTCCAGCCCAATATGCTAGAAAGAGCACAGAGTTCTAGAAGCCTCAACTCTGCCATTAACTCTTGCCTCAGAGAAGGGGACTAGCAATCCCATTCGCCATATGGAAAGTTACATACAGTGTGTGGGGCACATTTTTTTTTTTTTTTTTTTTGATAAAAGGACTTTGGAGCCAGTTCTGAGTGCAAGCAACAAACAGTCTGTAGTTCTGCTGCCACAATAATGGTTTAGGACTGGGCTCTGGAGCCAGTCTGCCTTAGCTAGAATCCCAGATCTACCACCCTGGGCAAGTTTCTTTCCATCTCTGTGCTTCAGACTCCTCATCTGAAAAATGGAATAATAACTACCTAATTCATAGGATCATTATGAGGATTAAATAAGTTGATTCATGTAAAGTTTTGAAAACAGTGCCTGTCTTGGAATAGCACACGGTGAATGTTAGCTATTATTTTTATTATTCCGAGATACATTCATGGGAATGAGAAAGCAGGATACTTGACATTGGGGCTCTCCAAGAAAAGCCCAGATGCAAGTCTCTGTGATGAATGCCAAATGAGGATTACCAATTAAAAGCTCTGCCTCAAATCTGTTCCTGAGTGTGTCAGGGGGGTGGTATAAAGAAATGCAGGCCACTGTGTGAGGGGACTGATGAGAGGAGGGGTGACTTGGGGGGCTGCTCAGAGGGTGCACCCTGTGCTTGGCCTTCGAGGAGGGCAGAAAACAGATAGAGGATTGAAATGGACAGGAACACTCCTGTGAGCAGAGGGAGATGTAGCAGGCTTCTCGGGAAACTGCGGAATTCCAGGTGGGGCAGGGGGTCCTTAGGGGGTTGGGACAAGGGATGCTTTTGAATCTTTATCTGTGATGCCCGCCCTTTTATGGGTGCTGTCTTTTCACAACTGCCCTGCAGGGTAGTCTCGTATATAATCTAGGAAACGATGGCTCACACTGGTGATGGCTTGCTCAGGACTCTGCATCTGGGAGGGATGGGGCCAAGATTTAAATCCAGGGCCATGCAGCCCACAGAAGACCTCTCCTCCTGCTTTCCCCAGGGCCATGGAAGCCTCTGCTCCAGGGATGGGATGGGGAAGGCTGAGGCCTCAGAGGGGACACTTGGCTGCAGGGAAGAGGGAGAGGTTGAGGGAAACCCAGCCCAAGGTGTGTGAGAGACCCGGCGCTGCTGGGCAGCCACGTGGGGAAAGAGCAGAAAGTAGGTCAGTCACGCAGGAGACGGAGCGTGAAATTAATGAGCACGCGGGAGCTGGAGGAGTCACCTTCCAGGAAGGAGGAGAGGGAGGAATGCAGCTCCTTTGAGAGAGAGAAGTGGTGGCACCTGAGCAGGGGTGGGAGCAGGTGGCGAAGGAGGGTTGTGTTGTTGGTATTTTCTCTCCTTGTCTTTGGCTTTGGGGGAATGTCTGTGGAGTAGGATAGGAACATGGTGACAGGACACAGGGGTGGAGACTGGCAGGAGGGGCTGTCAGATATAAGCTCTATGAGGGCAGGGATCCTGTGTTCTTAATGCATACTGATTCTTGCTGCCTAGGACAGTCCCTCGCCCATCGTGGGCATGTTTGAATGAATACATGATAAGAGACAGCTCTGCTATGTACATATTACTGTGTGACCTGTGGAAGTGAGGCCTTTGTTCTCTATTTGTATTGAGGGGCATCAGCTGAATTCAGGAACATTTGCTGAGTAGTATCTGCCATGTGCCAGCCCTGAGCAAGCTGCTGGGTCATGGGGATGGATAAGGTACAGCCCCTTCCCTTCAGAAGCTCACTGTCAAGGTTTGCAGGTGACCGTATCGTGTGCTAAGTACAAACCTGGATGGGCCGTAGGGACACGGAGGAGGGACAATTCTGTGTGCTCGGGATAACACTGCCTTGAGGAAGTGACCACACAGACGGTTTGCAGGTTGAGCACAGGGCTACCTTATGATTTTCTTGGTCCTAGGTCTTTTGACCTTTGTGGACCCTTTCTCTCTCTCTCTCCCCCCACCCCACACACACTTAAGAAGTATATTTATGACCTCTGTGGTATAAAGACAAAAATATCAGTATCACATAAAATATTTTCTTCTATCTAAAACTTTATTTTTCCCTTTCTGATTTTAAAAGAAATTAAAACATTTTCGTTGGTCCCTAGAAATGTTGTGGGACCAAGGCACTGGCCTACAGTGCCAAATAGAGAAGTCGATCCAACTGAGAAGGAATTTGCTTGGCCATCAAGATGGGGAAAGGCATTCCCAGGTAGAGAGAGCAGCATGTGCCCAGAAACAGAGGTGAGACATGCCAGAGAGTTCTAGAAAGAGCAAATTGTCCTCCTATGGTGGGACATAGGTATTTGAAGAGACAGGTGGGAGATGAAACAGGAATGTCGGATGGAGTCCCAGGCCTTGAATGCCCTGATCCGTGTATCCTAGGAGTTTAGCTGAGGGTTTTAAACCACATCAGAGGATCTGCAATAGAGTTCCAAGGTTGTTGGTGAGAAGAGCAGATTCCTGGACCTCTACTCCAGAAGCTCTGCCAGGAATGGTGATAGGTACTTGCTAAAGTCTCTCCCAGCTCTAGGGACGCCCCCACACTGGCTAGGACAAGGCTGGGGATGTGTGCAGAAGTGAGAATCCTGACTGACTCTCTGTTCTTCCCACAGCACAGAATGGAGTTCTTTGGGCTGGAGAGGCCTTTGCCTAGAATTCCTTCTGAATAGAGCTTCTTTTTTTTTTTGTCTTTTGTCCTTTTCCGTGTCCGGCAACGGATCGCAACCCTCAGTGTCGCACCCGTACTGGACCGGGGACCGGCAACGGGATTGCAACCCTCGGTGTTGCTCCCGCGCCTCGCTCAGCCAGTGAGCGGGAACCAGTCTGCATGTGGGATCCGAACCCTTGGGCGGGAGCGCCGCCGCGCTTCCCAAGCAGCGCACTATCCAGTGCACCACCGGGCCGGCCCTGAATAGAGCTTCTTTTGAAAACTGGATGGTGGGGATGCTGGGTGGTTTGGTGGGAAGGCTGAAAGCTTTGGTGAGAGATCCATCTGGGCTCAGATCCCAAGAAGCCACCTACAATGATTCACCTTTGTGAGCTTCTATTCCTTTGCTAGTATAACCACTCCCTGAAGGGCTGTTATGGGGATTAAATGGGACTGTGAAAATACTAGGATGGGGGGGCTGTGTCAGGGGCAGCAGTGAATGTGATTTGTTTCATCAGCGTTCACCAAAAGCCCACCGGGGCTAGACACAAAGGTGCGAGCACTGGGGATGTGCCTGCAGACATCGCAGATGCAGCCGTGCTCTCAAGGGGCTGCTCCTTTACCCAGAACATCTTCTTGGATCATCAAGTTGGGGCTGACCTGTTGCTGACTGGGGCCAGATCCTGCTCCTGGGGCATTTTAGCTGGACATAGATTGGCTGGGGCCATCGTAAGCTGAGATTCTCCAAGAAGCCCCTCTCTCCAGCCTGACTCTTGAAACTTGGAATTCTCCAGCTGGAACCGGCCACTTTGTCACCCTTGGTAGTGAGATTTTTCATGCCTGTTCAGCACTTTATACCTAGTCACAAAAGCTACACAGAGGCAGGCCAGGGATTATGCCCCTGGTTTACAGGTGAGGAGGAGAAGTGAGGTGACCCACCAAGAACTCACAGAGAGTGAGGGTGTGCGTAGCTAAGACTTGAACTCACACTCGTCTGATTCCAAGGCCCAGAGCCACCTCTGGGAACTGGTGTAAGTTGAGGAGAGCTGGGCGCCGTGAACCTAAGGGAGATGTAGCACCACAGACAAAAGTGACCCAAGTCACCTTCTCCTGGGGACACATCTGACCTTCAGCCCCAGGTCCATCAGCCCTGCCAAGGATGAATGCAAGACCTGCAGGATAAAGTCAGGGGTTTAAATCACGGACTCCTGGAATCAGGCAGACCCAGAGGTCTTCTGATCTGGCCTGTATCTATCAGCAAACATTTCTGGATGCCTTTATAGGAGCCATGTTCGGTCCCAGGTGTGCAGAGAAGACTCTGACACTTCCCACCCTTCCAGGGGCTCACATCTAGCTCACAGTCACACAAACTCCCTCTGCCTTGGCATGGTTGACACTTTGGGCTGGATATTCTTGGGGGATGCCATGCATCATGGGCTGAGTAGCAGCATCTCTAGCTTCTATCCAATAGATGCCAGTAACATCCCCCCAATTGTGATGAACAAAGGTGTCTCCAGACATTGCCAAATGTCCTCTGGGGGTCAAATTCCTCCTGGTCGAGGGAGGGGGGAGGCAAACACATCAATACAGCATGCTGAGCGCTATGCCAGAGGCCAGCACAGAAGGGAGGAGCAGGTGAGAGAGGAGGCTCTGGGAAATGGGCCTGGTGGGGGCAAGGCCAGCTCCCAGGGGAGATGGGATTCTATCCCAGGATCCCCCTGCCAGAAGCGGCTTCTGCTCTGGGAATCTGGCCACACTACTTCGAGCAGTCTGGCTTTCTTGGCCCTGCATTGGTCTCATGGCAGAGTTGGTGCCCAATAAGCTTTCATGCATGTTAAGAAAGGCTCTGCTCATCCCCTGGGATAGCCCTCTGGAAGCTGACTGGGTGGCCACTTAAGTACTGTGCTTATGCTAAGAACAATACTTCAACCAAGTGCTTCAGCGTTAAGTACTGCCAGGTCCCCGCTCCGTGGAAGCTGCAGCGTGGGAAGAAGGAGGCTTTGCAGCCGCCCAACCCTGGGTTCTGCTGGCTCTACCCTTAGCTGCTGTGTGACCTGGACACGGGCTCTTCAATCTGCACAGCTTCCGCTTCCTTATCTATAAAGCAGCCAGCTCTTCCCTGTCGCCTCAGTCCCTGGGGTTAACATTTAACAGTTCATAGGAAAAGATTTTATAAATGGAAAGCCGTTATACATGTTAACTATTTTCTGAGTTTCCAAGAGGTGTTAGGGGTCAGTGTTCTGGTTTTTCCTTTCTTTTTAAAACTATTATTTGAATAGTCATCCACACATTTAACTGTTTACTGAACCCCACTATATGTCAAGAACTCAGTGGCGAACACATTGAATGGAAGACATGATAAACAAGAGAATTGCCTTACATATAGTGTGTTAGATGGTAACAAATGCTAAAGGAGAGAAAACACTCATGAGCTCAGGTGTTGAAATTTTAGGTAGGGAAGACCCTTCTGGAAGGTGACATTTGAGTAGATACCTGAAAGTAGTGAGGGTGCAGTTGTGCAGATGTTGTTCCAGGGAACAGCAAACACCACGCCAAGGGCGTTTAGGAACAGGGAGAGGCCCATGGTGGCTGTGGGGGAGGGAAGTGAGGCTGGGGGCGGAGAAGGAGAAAGGTCAAGGTGATGACGGGAGGCACCTTCCTGGGTGTCCTCAAGGCCACTGTGGGGTCTTTGCTGCTTGATCTCTGAACTGGGAGGCCAGTGGTGGGTTCTGAGGACAGGAGGGACAGGAGGGCTCCAACTGCTACATGGAGGACAGACTTCTGAGACCAGCTACATGTCAGGTGTTCCACGTACTTTGTTGCTAATCCTCCCAAGAACCCAGTAAAAACGTTAATTCCGCTCTGCAGCTAGTTCAGGGACTTCCTCGTGGAGAGGGGATTGGGACTGCACAGCCAAGTCCTTGATAGAGCCAGGACGTGGCCCCTGTCTGTCAGGCACTCAAGCCCCTGGTGTTTCTACTGAGCCTCTAGACCACCCACGGACAGATCCACCCCACTCAAATCCCTATTGAAACAAGGTTTCACAGTAATTTAAGATTACTTCTGAAAAAAAAAAAAAAAAGATTACTTCTGCTGTGCTAAAGAGTTGAAAATTTCCTCATCTTTTGTGTGTTAACTGTCACTCTACCCAGAGATGTCCTTGGAATAGGGGGAAAAAGAAAAAGCTTGCTAGAATCAGGAGGCCTGAGCTCTGGTTTGGACCCTGCCACATTGTTGCTGCTAGATCTTCTCTGTTTCCCTTTCCTCAAAATCCCTGCCCTGCCCTTCTCAAGTTGTCCTTGCAGACCCAGAAGAGAAGGATCTGGAGCAGCTCTGATAGAAGGGAGCCCCTTTGCCTCTACCACGCTGCAGTGCAGACCGAGTGCCTCTAGGTGGCGCAGTTTTCTTAGGCTGAGGACCTAGCAGCTGCTTCCAAAGTAGGTTGAAAGATTTGGGGGAGAACTGAGGGGCAAAGACAATACTGGAAATGAATGAAGTGGGAGTCTGAGGTAAAAACCTGCAGCTGCTGAGCCCCACTGTTCCTCCAATGGGCACTATGCGAGTCAGTGGTGCAGGTCCCCCTGGCCACCCTGGCCATCAGATCCAGCTGTGGAAGCCTGGGGGCTGCAGCCCTTGGAGTCCTGGGATGAAGGGCCTCGGGTGTATACAGTGCAGCAACCGCTCTCTCTCCCAGATGGAGAAGCTGAAGGCTGGAGAGGAGGGGGCTAGTCGAGTCACCCCGGGAGTTGGACACAGCTGCTAGCTAGCCAGCCTCTTTGCTAATTCAGTGCTCCCTGCAGGACGCTTTGCTGGAAGCATGTAGTGCCACCCCCTTGATTTGGGTTCATTCCTTCTAGCTGGTGACCTGCCCTCCTCTCAGCATGTCTCCTTGGACTTGCCCTTCCTCCTTCACCTCCGTGGATGCTCCAAGGAAAGGCTGGCAGAGCAGTCATTCGATTCTCATCTACAGAGCTGTGTCTCAAGCGGTAGAACACTGAGTGAGGGGCAGGAGGCTTGGGTGTACAACCAGCTCTGTCACTGCCTTGGGCACATGGCCCTTCTCTCCCTGGCCTTCCGTTTCCTTATCTGTAAAGTGGGGCGGGCAAGAAAGAGAGGGTTGGGCTGGATACTGCCAAGGTCACTTTCTAGCTTGAAAATTATGAGTTGCCCTTGAAGATTCCCTTCTGTCCATCAAGGAACAGGCTGGGGAGGGAAGGGCTTCAGCTCTTTCATTTAAAAAACATGGGGGAGTGGACTGGATGATGTGTCATCCTGGCACTGACATCCAGCTTACAACGATAAGAGGCAGTCACCAAGGCCAGAACCATGCCCTCTGAGCTGCCAGCACATGAAGACCATCTCTGTCCTGGAAGGTACAGACTGGCTTCCCTCGATGGCCTGAAGAAAAGGCCACACAATGTGGAACTGCAGGCCCCCAGTGAGATGGGCCTCCTTCTGAGTTGGCTTCCAAGCTGGTTCCTGAGCAACCGAAGAAGAAACTCTTCCTCCCCCCCTGCAGGGCTGAAACTCATCTGTGCATCCAAAGGGTGTTCCTTCCTGGGCTTGATTACTAACTGTCTGCCTTCCTGGCCAAACAGAGCCTCTCAGTGACCTTGGTCTTTTTCCAAAATCAAATCTTCCTGCAAAGGAAGTGGGAAATTGGTCACCACTGAAGAAACTCAGAGAATGACAGCTGGAGAAAAGGATCTGAGGGGAAGGGAAGAAAACACCCACTATTGTCAGCCAACCATGTGCTAGGTACTGTGCAGTACCCTTCCTGTATATTAACTCATTTAATCCTGCATCCACAGATTAATTATTATAATCTGCTGTCTTCAGATGAAGAACCACCAAGGACATGAGTTATTCTTCCCCCAGTTGCAGAACCATTGAACGGTGGAACTGAGGTTTGAGCCAGGTCTCTGACTCTGAGGTTTGAGCCAGGTCTCTGACTCTATAGCTCAAACACACCAAGGCAGAGAGGAGTAACAGAACATGAGTCAGGAAGTCTGGCTTTTGGCTCCAGCTTTGCAGCTGCAGAATTATGTGACAGCTAACACTTGGTGGCATTTTATAGTTTCAAAGTGATAACCGTGTAATAGCTTATTTGATTCTCAGATGAGTCCATTGCATAGATGAGGAAACTGAGATTCACACAGGTCTACTGATTTGCCCAGTTGTGGTCACACAGTGGCTGGGCTGGTTTTGAACTGGGTCTGTTGACCCCAGAGTCTGTGCAGCTCACAATTAAAGCTGATCCTTTGACAAGTTAAGCCTCTTCTCTTGGACTCATTTTTCCAGTGTATGAAAATAAGGGGTTGGAGTAGATGAGTAGGCAATTACTAGTTCTCAGACCCTTTTATTTAAAGGAAAAAGTTTGGGGAACCCATAGAATCTGGTAACTTACAATTCTGTTAAGTAAAAACATTTTTAGAAGGAGGACCATGAAAGTTCCCCAGGTGGGAAACAGAATGACCAAAGGACCCTAAGGAGAGGGATGTCTAGCATTCAGTTTCAGCTGGCAGGTATCTGCTTTCCTGGTGTCAGTCAACCTGCTGACACACTGGCTCTGCAGTCAAAGTGTCCTTGCACAGCACAGGAGCTCAGTGAATGCAGCCTTGGCAGTACAAGGCTGGGGTCCCTTGTTCGGAATCGTTGGGGTTTGGCAGACCTGAGTTTGAGGCCTCGCTCTATCACTTGGAAGTTTCATGAGCTCTCTAAGCTTCCCTTTTCTTCTCTGTGAAATAGATATAATATTCCCTACCTGGGAGGTTGATATGAGGTGATATAAGGAATAAGTAGGACCATGGACTTAGCACAGTACCTGGTACTGAAGCCTCCAATAAATAGCTACTTCGCTGCCTATTATTATCAATCATGGTTACTTGGATAACAATTTTACTTACTTGTAGGAGATTTTTGTTTGTTTTCTTTGGAAAGGAGGACAGATTTGCTGCTGTTAAATCCAGTGCAGGATCGGGCAGGATCATCTGGAAGGGGAGGGAGGTGGGCAGGATATCAAACTCGACACTGCATCCCCCCAACCTTAGCCCTCCCTTTTTTTTTCAAAGTTGAGCACTGTCTATGTCTGAGGATCTGCTCCCTTGGAAATGACAGCATCTTCTTACAGGGCTGAGCCCAGAGGGCAGGGCTTGCCCCAAGGACAGGCTGAGGGATAGGGGAGAGACACAGACAAGAGAAAGGGGTGTGAGTAGGAGATAGGAAGAGGAAGGAAAAGTGCTTCCAGGGACACTCACAGAGGAAGAGAGAGGTGTGTGTGTGTGTGTGTGTGTGTGTGTGTGTGTGTGTGTGCGCGCGCTCATGAATATGGAATCACACGCGTGCATCAGGTAGCAGGTGCATGCGGTGTGCGTGTGTGGGTATGACGGTGTATGAATGAGTGTGTGAACCTGTCAGCATATGAGCATATCAGTGCGTGACTGTGCATGTGAGCGGCTGGCTGTGTGTATGTGTTTGTGTGGGTAAGAAGTTCATATGTACATGGGCCTCGGGCAAGCTTGGGTATGCTGGACTAGAGTGTGGGGTTGGCTGTATGACTCTCTGAGTGACAGTGAGAGGAGGTGTCTGTCCTGTGAGAGTACCTGGGCAGTCTTTGGGGTATCTGCATGCCCCTGATGTGTAGGACGTCCTTCTGCAGCTTCTTTGGGGAGCACCTGACTCCCGCCCCATCCACATAGCTAACTGTGTCTCTCTTCCTGGTCCATGCCAGCAGCACCAGCAGCACCAGCACCACCACCAATGCCTCCTGCTGGCTGCTGGCCTTGACACTGGGGTGGGGAGGGATAGGAGGAGGGGAGGAGTGACTGGCCTCCTAGCCCCAACCTTTGGTGCTGCCAGGGAAACATCTTCCTCCCACCCCCACCCCCCAATCACTGTGATTCCTGCTGTGCGGGAGAGAGGAACCCTCTGTTTCCATGGCAACATAGCAGCCCTGCTTCTCAGCCTGAGCCCAGGCTCCTCTGAGCCATGGAAAGAGTGGGAAGAAAGCCCCTCCTCAGGCTTTTGAGCCCCCACCAAGTGCCCTCACCTCTATACTCCCCAGCCCCACATCGAAAACTCCTTCTGCTCCTCTTAATGCTCACGACCCCACTGGGACTCCCGAGAGCACACCCACCCATACTGCTGCTCTCAGGGTCTGGGGACCTGTCTTGTCTGTACAGGAAGGACCAGATCTGAGCATGAGCCCTGGAGAGTGGCAGGATGGGGTTGAATTCTAGTCTTTGCCTGTAAAATGGTATTAATGTTACTACTTCTCGGGGTGAGAGCATATAAAATAGTGCTTGTGGAAGTGCTTTGTAAATTCAGAGTGTGGGATAAGTGTGTCATGCCACTGTCAGAGTGTAAATCGGCCCAGCCTCTTTGAAGGGGAAACCTTCCCCCATGATTCCACTTTTAGTTCCCTCTCCCCTAGAAACACACATGTGCTCAGAAAGGTACACGTGGGACTGTTCATTGCAGGGTGCTCTCTAGTAGTGAAAAATTGGAAACAGCCTCAATGCTCATCAACAGGAAAGCAGTAAAATGAATCATAGTGCATCCACAGTCTTACAAGTCTTAGAAAGAGAGTGTATGTGTGCTGATGAGGCCCAATCACTAAGACATAGTGCTAAGTGAAAAAATCAAGTTGAAGAATGGATACAGTACAATCTCACCTACTAATCATTGTTTTTAGCACGTGATGAGTATATGTAGGTGTGTAAATGCCTGAAAGGGGCTGTGAGCACTCAGCCAGACTGTGAGCAGTGGTTACTCTGAGAGGGAGTGGGATTGGGGGAGGGGGCAGTGAAGGGGAACTTTGACCTTTCCTTTAAATACCTTTGATCTGTTTGCCTTTATAGCAAATGTAACTTAAAAATTAGATGTCACTGTTATAGTTAATGAGAGAAAACACACAGGAGACAATCAGAGAACAGGGCAAGAGGGTATAGAATCCAGTACCAGAAAAACTCACAGGGGAGAGAGAAAGGTAGGAGGGCTTCCAGGAGAAGGAGGAAGGTGGGCTGGATCTCAGTGAATGAGTGGAACTCAGAGACTTGAAGCACAGGGGAGGGCAATCCAAGCACAGGTGAAAGCTTGGACGTGAGGAAGTGTGCTACATGGAGAGGAATCCTGAAGCAGGACAAAGAGCAGAGGAGTTGGCATCAGGTGGCTGCGGGCCAGTTCTCATTTTGGCCATGCCCTGAAGTTATGATCCTGGGTAAATCACTCACATCATCAGTATCGTCATCTGTGAATGAGCATAATGGTATACACCTCACTGGATGGTTGTGAAGATTGACATCTGTATAGGGGAAACTGTACAGTATTGTATAGAATTGAGTTTATTGTTGTTGTTTTCTTCCAGAGGATAAAGAGAAGACAAATCTGACTGCAGTCTGGCTATTTGCCAATCCTTAGCAAACCCTCGTCAACCCTTGGCCAGCCTGGCCAGGTCAAGACTCACGCTCAAGGTGGTAGGAGATGTGGAGCTGGCATGGATTCTTCAGAAAGGGAAGCAAGGTAAAATCCCAAAACGACAAAACCCTTTATTTAGGATCCACATTATGCCTTCATGAACTAGGTGTTTTATGTATTTACTCAATCTTCACAGGTACTTTATGAGATGAGTATGTATATATTTTTTTGCAGGTGAGGAAACAGAAATTCAGAGAAATTCATTCATTCATTCATTTAGCAAATACTGATTGAGCAGTTCCCATGGAAGGTGCTGTTCTAGTTGCTGAGTGAATGAAAAGTTTCTGCCCCCATGGAGCTTACTGCCTAGCAGAGGAGACAGACCATAAAACAAATACATCTATGATGTAGTGTCAGGTGATAATGAGTGTTATGCAGAAAATAAAGCTGAGTAAGCACCAGGAGGTTGTAGGACAGGTCACTGTGACTTTTAAGCAGAGAACTAAATGAAACAATTGTGGAACCTTTCTGAACAGAGGCAACAGCCTGTGCAAAGGCCCTGAGGCAGGAGTACGTGTGCTGTAATCAAGGGGCAACAAGAAGGCAGGTGTGGTGGGCAGGTGTGGTAAGCGAGTGACAGGGTTGGAGAGAAGTGAGGCAGGTGGGGGTAGATTGTACAGGGCTTTGGAGGTCAAAGCAAAGACTATGATTTAATTCTACATATATTGGAGGGCTGGCCCGTGGCTCACTCGGGAGAGTGCGGTGTTGATAACACCAAGGCCACGGGTTCGGATCCCATATAGGGATGGCCGGTTCGCTCACTGGCTGAGCGTGGTGCTGACAACACCAAGCCAAGGGTTGAGATCCCCTTACCAGTCATCTTTTAAAAAATAATAATAATAATAATAATTCTACATATATTGGGAAGCCACTGGAGGGGTTTGACCTGATGAAGGCCATGAACTCAGATTCAGGTTTTAAAAGGGTCACTCTGGCCATGGAGAGTAGATAAGACTATAGGGAGCATGCATGGGAGCTGAGGGGTTAATGAAGTCCAGGTGAGAAGAGAAAGACAGTTTGGAGCACAGTGGCAGCCGTGGAGGTGGTAAACAGCAGTCAGCTTTGAAATATATTTCAAAAATAGAACCAACAGTGTTTCCTGTTGGATTGAATGTGGGCTATGAGATAAAGAGCGGGGTAAGAAATGACTCCACGACTTTGGGCCTGAGCAACTGGATAGATGTTGGTGCCATTTAATGAGATGGAGAAGATGGGGGAGGAGCAGGTTTAGGGACAAATCAGGATTCATTTTAATTTTGAGATGGCTTTAGACATCTAAATGGAGATGTCAGGTAGGTAGCTGGATGTATGAGATGGGAGTTCAGGGGAGATGTCAGACTGAAGATATAAATTGGGAAGTTGTCAGCCCATAAATGTGGTTGAAAGCCATGGGATAGGATGCTGTCATCCAGAGAGAGAGAGAGAGAGAGAGAGTAGGTAGAGGAGAGAAGAGGGCCTGGGTGCTTTGGAATTTGCAGGTCTGGAAGAGGAGGAGGACTCAGAAGACTTGCCCGGCATCACCCCGGAAGATATCGTCCTCTGTCCAAGGTGGGAAGCACTGTATAGGGCAGCGGTTCTCACACTCACCCAGGCTTGTTAAAACAAAGCTTGCCGGGCCCATCCCCAGTTGGTCTGGGGTGGCACCAAGAATTGCATTTCTAACAAGTTGCCAGGTGATGCTGCTGTTGCTGCTGCTGGTCTGGAGACCACATTTTGAGGACTATGGGTTTAGGGGAAAGACGAGTTGGAGCAAGAGCACAGATTTTGGAGTTACGCAGAAGTGGTTTCAAATCCAGGCTCTTCCACTAACTTGTTGTGTGATCTCGGGCAAGACAGCATCTGTCCCTGAGCCTCAGTATCCTTATCTGTAAAATGGGAACAATACCACCCATTACTCAGAGTTGTTGTGAGGGTCAAACATATTAGCATGTTTTCAGCTTCTAGCAAGGTGCCTAGACAGGCTGGGGAACAAAATGTTACCTCTGTGTCCTGGAGAAGCACTGGAGCGGGCAGGAGTGAGCAGGCAGGGGTGCTCAGGCAGCTCTAGGTAATCAGCTGGAACCACAGGCAAGGCAGCTGAGCAGACAGACGTCTCTGTTTTGATGCCTTGGACCATCTCACTCCTGGGCTCCTGCTATCCTCCAAGCACTTCTGCCCATCTACTCTTTCTCTGCCTCTACGTGGCCACCAAATGGCCCTTCCTGCCCTGGTTCTTGGAGAGGTTCTCTTGTCCCTTCATCTCCACCTGTCTCCAGTGACCAGTGACTGTTTCCCTTCACCTCTCCTTACTCCCTCTCTCCGGACCTTGTCACTCAGCTTCCCCTGAAAGGGAGTGTGGCTTGACAGCAAGAACCTGGCCTGGAGTCAGGCAGACGAGGGCACGGCAGACAGGGACAGAGGCCAGCTTCCATCTCCATGGCCCTAAGGCTGAACAGGGGCTAGCAGGAAAGAGGGCGGCAGAAAGCACCGGGTTTACAGTAGGCATGCTGTACGTGTTCGTTTCTTTTCCCCTCCCCTCCCCTCTCTCCCCTCCTCATGCCCAGAGCCTCCCTCTCCAGCGGCTGCAGAGCCAGCCAGGCCCAGATGCGCTGAGAGGAGAGAGGCGGCTGCCTCCCTGCTCCCCCCTGTTGCTATTTAATGCTGTTAACAATGGATTCATTAACTGGGATTAATCTCATATACCAGCTCTCTATCCCCCTGGCTATTAATCACTCACTTCATTAACAGGACAGCATTAGCCAACCTGGGAGCCAGGACATGGCACCCATACCAAGTACCCGTGTCCACACCTTCTCATCTTTCCTCCTCGCTGGTCCGTCTTCTCCATGCCTTTCAGTATCTGGCCCAGTTTCTGTTGTCATCAAGCAGACATGTATGTCTCTCTCCCCATGTTTCCCTCTGTGGCCTTGTCTCTGCCTCCGATGCCTTCTAAATGTCTTTCTCTCCTTTTCCTCCCAATCCAGAACCTAACACATAGTAGGTTCTCATTACAGGTTGGCTGAACAAAGCCCTGAGAGATACAAGCAAAGAGATGCCAATTCCAGGAGGCTTATTTTTTTAAAAATTGCCTTTTCTGTTTACAAAGATAATATATGCTCACTGTACAAAATCCAAACAACACAAGAAAGGAAGAGAGGAGAAAATAAAAATTCCCTGAAATCCCTGCCATCTCAAGATAATAACCTTTAGCGTGTTGGTGAGCATTCTCTCAGATCTTGAGTGATATATATATAATTTTACCTAAATGGGATCATACTATGCATGCTGTTTTGCAACCTGCTTTTCTACTCAACAATATGTTGTCGAAATCTTTCCATATCAGTGAATATAAATATACATCATACTTTTTAATGGTTGCATAGCATTCTGTTTTACAGAAGTAACAATTTAGTCAATGGATCTCCTATTGATGAACATTTATATTATTTCCTTTTTTTCACTGATATATTTGACATAGAGAGCAACGTTCTTGTATATACATCTTTGTACCCTTGCCTAACTAACTCCTTAAGATTAATTTTCAGGAGTGAAATTTCTAGGACAACAGGTTTGTACAATTAACATTTTGGTATAGAATAGCATAGTAGTCCCACATGCCTGGGATTCAATACCAGTTTTGCAATTTCCTAGCAAGGGGACCGTGGGCAAATTACTTAACCTCTCTGGGCTTCAGTTTCCACATCTGTAAAATGGGGATAATAATAGGATTTACTTCATAAGATTACTGTTTGGGCCGGCCCATGGCTCACTCGGGAGAGTGTGGTGCTAATAACACTAAGGCCACGGGTTCGGATCCTACATACGGATGGCCGGTTAGCTCACTGGGTGAGTGTGGTGCTGACAACACCAAGTCAAGGGTTAAGATCCCCTTACCGGTCATCTTTTTAAAAAATAAAAATAAAAAAAATAAGATTACTGCTTGGATTAAACAATGTATTACACACAACGCCCTTAGAACGATGCCTGGGGTGCAGGAAGGGCTCTATGTATGAGCTACCACTGTGGGTATGGCGGCCTGTTGGCCTCCAGACACACCGAACCTGTTCACATCTCTCCCAGCAAGAGTGTGAGAGACAGCCCCTTCCCTTACACCATTGTCAGTGTTTAAAAAAACTTTTGCTGACCTGATTGGTGACAATTGATACCTCTTTTCCATTTGCCTTTGTTTGATCAGTATTGAACTGGAACACATACTTAGTTCTTAATGGACATTCATATTTTTATCTGTGAGTTGTCTGGTCTTGTTCTTTGCCCAGTTCATGGGGATCCAAACCATTGACCCTGGTATTACAACACTGTGCTCTAACCGGCCACTCCTCTCTGTTGGAGTACTTGTCTTTTTTCTCATTTGTGGGAGCCTTTTTGTATATTAGAAACAGTATCCCTAATATTGTTCTACTTTACCCTGACTTTTAACCTTATTTATTTTTTTGTCCTTCATAAGTACTTGATTTTTATGCAGTCAAGTCTACCAGGATTTTTCCTCTACACCTTTTATATTTCATGTCATGCTTAGAGAGGCCTCTTTTCCTTTAAATAATACAAGTATTCACACTTTGCATTGGTACTTGTGTGGTCTCACTTTTTACACTTTATGTTTTATCTTCTTGAATTTATTTTTGTGTAAAGAGTAAAGTATGATTCCAACTTTATTGTTTTCCAAAATGGTTGGTCAATTATCCCAACAATATTTGATGATTTGATCTTTCCCCCAGTGAGAACAAGAGAGGGAACAAGGGTAAAATGCATACTGTCCCAAGAGAGGAAGGGGTGCCAGTTGGTCAAAAGAGCAGTTCTGGAAAGGATTCCCTAGACTCAGCTAGCAGCTAATCCCTCGGGGATCCCTGTTCACTGTGGACCTGCTCACTCTTGATGGGCAGAGGCGGATTGTTGGGGTACCGAGCCAGGCCCCACACTGTTAGCAGAGCCCCTTTCAGAGGGCTCTACCTGCGCAGGCCAGCCTCATTCCAGATCTCAGTAATTAAGAAGAAAATCTGTGCTCCTTGTTTTGGAGTCAATAGCCCGTTGCCTTGTAACTTCAGATCTGTGTCTCATAACCTCACCCCCAGCATCACTCCAGCCCCTCACCCAGACCCTCCCTGCCACCACATCACACGTATATAATCCATCCTGTCTTCTGCACTGTCACTGCTACTGCCCTCACAGTGAGTATCCACTCCAGGGGTGGCTTAGGAACTGCCCCTCCCCGGAAGGCAGTCCCAGAGATGGGGGAAGGGAAGGCTGGCTGATGGAAACAGTAGCTTGCAGGTATTCTGTGCAGGAAGAAGCCTGGATTCTCACCATCAGTGCCCATTGCCCTAGGTTCAGGCTGCTGGCAATTTGTTTGGCAAATTTATTTGGCAATTTGTTTAAGGCAGCTTGGACTCGACTGTGGTCTAGGCACAAAGAGGGGTTTGTCTTGGAGTTCCCAGGCCAAGTGCTCAGCACAGGGGATCCTAGAAGATGTAGGTGTGATGGAAGCATCTTTGATGTCCACTCTACAGCCTTGCTCTTTCCTGGGAGACAGAGTCCTTATGTGACCTCCAATCACCACTGCCATCCCCAGCTCATGGACACAGCTTTGCTCTGGGGGAGGAGGACAGGCACGGGCAAGCCTGGACTTCAAGTTAGGCAAGATGCCAGGCAGGGCAGTCATCCTGTGGGCACTGAGGATGAATTACCACCCCAGGGCCCACAGAGCAGGCACAAATCACAGCTGTCAGGAACAGGGAAAGGCAGCTCCTGCCCTCCTCCCCCAGCAGGATTGATGCTCAGATCCTAGGTCTGGGTTCAAGATAATTGGACTTTACGATGTTTCATTTCCCCAGAACACTCCTGGTGAAAAGCTTGTCACCCAGGACTGTGTATGTGTGAGTGTGTGCATGTATTTATCACCATAGATGACTTTCTGTGACTATGTAGGCGGGTGAGTTTCTGCAATACTGGCTGTATGGTTTTGATTTTATTTTTGTATGAGTGACCAGGCCTGTGAATTTTGTGTGAGCTTTGTAGGAGTGTGAGCTTTGTGTTATGTGACCAGTGTGGCTGTTCACAAAGGTGGAAATCTTGTGGAGCTGTGGATTCTATGAGTTTTGTGTGTGACTGTACAACAGTGTGTATGTGTTGGTTGAAGAATGAGTTGGGGGTTTTGAGTCAGTGTGTCTGGGTGGCTGATGTGGCTGCAAACCAAGAGTGGGGAAAGAGGACAGATAATAAGTTGGGAAGGATGGTTTTGGGTGTGATGAATCCATGGTCTTTGTAGAACATCAAGGGGAGACATCTAGAAAGCAGGATGGGGGCTCAAGGGAGAGCAAAGGGCAGGGGGTCCTCGGCTCGGGTTGCCTTCCAGTTGTACTCAGATGACACTGTGCTGGGGGAGATGGTGTTAGGCTGGAATGAGACACACACACAAACTCATCTCTGAAGGCCGAAAAGATACATGCTGTGTTCATCTCAGCTGGCCAGAGTTCAATAGGAAATTTCCAAAGGTTGCTGGAATGGCATAAAATGCACCCAATAGTGAGAGTCAGGGAAATCTTCCTGGCAGAGGTGAATGTTCAGGGAACATAAAGGAAGGAGAATGCAGAGGGAAGAGGAGAATGTTTGGTTTTAGGGATGGGGATAGGGACAGATTCTGCAAGACTTGGGGCAGGGACAGCAAACCATTTTGATGACAATGAGCTCCTAGAAGGCAGAGCTGGTGTTTATTCTCTGAGGCACTTCTAGAACCTAGAATGTGACATTGAGTTGACTTGGAGTCAAAGCCTGACTCCTCTCCTCTAACTGGGGAGAGTCTAGTGATTTACTGAAGGAGAACTTTGAAATCTACACAAGACGTTGGGTGAGGGCAGATGGGAGGGGGATGGGAATGGCGGATGTCTAAAGGGGGCACCCAGTCCTGCCCCCTCCTTGAACCTGGCAGGCCTGCCCCTACACCACGTACTGCCTTTTATCCAAACAGGCCTCCGCACACTCATTTCCTCAATGACTTGCCTCCCAGGCTCTGGGTCCTAAGCCATCAGCTTGCAGGCCCCTTTCTCATGGCTTCCCAATCTCCCCAAGCCCTGACCTTGACTCAGTTTCCTGATTACAACCTTGCCAGGCTCAACATGTAGAACAGATTCTGTTTGATCTTTTGCTGAATAAGTCAGGGAGCTAGACAAAGGACAGCTCAGCTGGAGAACACCCAGGACTTGGGCAGAGCCTGTTTATCTCCAATTATAAGGACATGGATGCAATGCACAAAGGGTACAAGTTATGTTTGAGGGATCCAAGTTCCAAGACCTGGTCAAAGGTCTAGAATTAGATTGCTGGGGGATAGAGGGAAAGAGGGCTTTGCTGCCATAACAGGAGTGCCAAAAAGGTTCTGGCATATGAGAAGAGCACTGTGGCAGAAAATTGCAGAGTTTGCCATCTGCATGGGAGTACATGGACAGGGGCCAGCCTCGGAGGCTCAGGCAGTGGGCAGGGGGCACCTTGGACCAGAGGTACAGCATGCTTTTGGATGCTGGTAACAGAAGATCTCCAACTAAGCAGCCTTAAATGATAAGAAAATGCATTGTCTCACATAACAAGAACTCTGTTCAAAGATGGAGAATGAGCCCCTATACAGTAGCTCAGTGATGTTATCAAGGACCCAGGTTCTTTCTATCTTTTGGTGCTACCCTGATTGTCTTGACTTTGTTCTCAGGATGGCTCCCCTCATGCTCACAAAAGGGCTTCCCCAGATCCAGGCATTCCATGCAGACACCACAACGTCCAGTAGAAGAAAAACACTCTCCTCCTGGGTGTCTCTGAGTGAGAAACCTTTCCCAGAAGCCTACTATCAGGCTCCTCCTCACATGCCTGTGTGTAAACCAATCACTGGCAAGGAGAATGGGACTGCCAATTCTGACATGCCAGTCAGGATCCTCTCCTCTGGCTGGGGCTGGGGCTGGGGCTTGGCCTGGGGCCAGCTGCTCTGAAGCACAGGCCCCATATAGGAAGGAGAATTCCTAAACCTGGCCAGACTCCTCATAGCAGCAAGGGGGTAGATATTGGATAGGCAGTGAATTATCTCTGCTCCACCAGGCCTCCACCAGTGCCAGAGGGTAGTGGGTATAAGACAGAGCTGCAGGCAAGTTGTCAAGCAAGGGCTCCACATTGGTAAACCAAATCTAGGATCCAGTCATTTGAGATAAGGCCTTTTGTCCAAGTGGTATCAGCAGACAGGTCGAGCTACTAATCAAAAACTCCTTATCACTGTCTCTGTCCCAATACCTCCCATGCCACTTCAAAGCCAAAATCCCTCATAAGGCCTGCAAAACCCTACATGATCTGGTCAGCTTTTTAAGCCTGATCTGGACTACTCTCCTCTTCTTGCATGTACAGTGTTCCTTCCTGCCTCAGGGCCTTTGCACCTGCTGCTTTCCCTCAACTTTTTCCCTTTCATTCCTCTACCTCCTTCATCTCACTCTGTAGTGCATTCCCAAAGCTCTCTACAAATCTCTTTGGTGCCCTTAGGGAACTTATAATTACTTGCTGTCTATATATTGTACTAGATTGCAGGGTCTTTGAGGTCAAAGAGGGTATCTATCATATGGTACACTATACTTTTTCCCCTAAATGGTGCTTGGCACATAGTAGGCATTTGATAAATATTTGTTGGATGTATGAATGATTGAATTCCTATAACTAGGGACAGGCTTGGTTCTAAGCTTTGGGCAGGGCTGATGGGGGGTGAGGGGGATTGATGAGGAACCTGAACTGTTGGAAGCCCCTGATGCTTTCCAAGCATAGAAATGGCATGACCACTATGGGCTCAAGGGCAGAAAGAACACCAGTGTGCACAGGAAGGGTAAGGAGGCCAGCCAGGACTCTGATCATCACCAAGGCACTAGATTCCAGCCACGGAACCAACGTCTAGAGAATTGGTAATGACGTTATGTCATTGGAGTGGCGAGTGTTGGGGGCAACAGCTCCGAGTGGTGGTGCAAGACCTGGTGCAAAATGAGCATAGTAATAGTATCTATCTTGCAGTGTCATTAGGAAGAGTAAATGAGATGCAGTGTGTAAGGAACTTAGTCTAGTGTCAGCAGGTGCTCAGTAAATCATTAAGCCATGGCTTTGCTTTTACCAACTTATGCTAAGCAATTTATTGCCCCAGTCCTCATCCCAAGCCAGTTCTGAATTAGTCCTAGTTCCCTTTCTCATCCCAACAAGAACTCCCAGCATGCGATGCACCAGTGCTGTGTTCTCTACAACTCTTAACCTTCCTGAGTCCCTGTTTCTGTTTTTAGTTTAATGGGAATAGCAACACTCCCTCACCTAGCTAATATGAGGGTCAAATTAGACAACATATTTTAGGGTGCTTGAGAAACTGTAAGGGACTGTGAACAAGTGAGAAATTACTGTTCTTATTATTTTGTTGGAGTTGGGCTCATTCCTGGGCCTGGCATCTGCTTTGACTTTCCCAGTTCCTGTTTCTTGCCAGTCTCGGTTTTCTTGAAGACACCCACGATTCTGGCACTGACAGTGCAAGGAAGGGGGGGTTGAATGTAGAAGGAAAAAGAAGAAACGTGACAGCAACTAGCAGTCCTCTCTCTTGTTCCCAGACTCAAGGACGACCCCACCAGCTCTCCAAGTCAGCAGAGCCCAAACCTGGGCACGATCCTGTTCCACTTAGCTATTGCTGCATAACAAACCACTCCAAAACTTAGTGGCTTAAAACAATTAATTATTATCTCTCATGGTCCTGAGGCTTGACTCTGATGGGTAGTTCCACCTTGTGGACTCTGGTAGGGGTATAGTCAGAGGATGGCTGGGGCTGGAGTCATCTGCAGGCTTGATTGGCCTGGACATTCAAGGTGGCTTCCTTTACTCACATGTCTGGTGCCTCAGTTGGAATGGCTGGAACAGCGGGACTGGCCAGGCATCTCTTTCTCCATGCAGCCTATATACATGGCTACCTTGGGCTTTCTCATAGCATAGTGGTCTTGGCATAGTCGGACTTTTTACATGGCAGATGGCTTCTCCCTGAGCGAGCATTCTAAACCACCAAAGATGAACCTTTGTGGCTTCTTCTGACCTAGTCTCAGAAGTCACGAGGCATCACTTCTATTGCATTTTCTTGGTTACACAGGGTCAGCCCAGACTCAGTGTGGGAGGGGACTATACAAGGGCATACATACCAGAAGGCAGGGCTTGTTGGTGAGTCACCTTTGGGGACTAGCTTGCAAGATCCTAGTCTGGTGATAGTGCACTGCTCTGTGGAGCCTCTCAAAGGTCAGGGTTTGGGAGGGGGACAAGGGAAACAGCAGTGAAGGGCACCGAACAGCTACGACTCCTGGCTCACAACATTATTTAATACTTATTTACTAATTGTTATTTAATATTTCAGAGTTTTACAAAGAACTTAACGTAAATTAAAAGTTCTGAGGCTCGCTTTGTCAAATAAGAGATATGGATGGTAAATAAGCATATGGAAATACGCTCAACAACATTAGTCATCAATTAATGCAAAATAAAACCTCAGCAAGATATTACCACACACCTATTAGAATGACTAAAGTAATCATAATTTTTTTAAAACCTGATAATGTCAAGTGCTGGCAAGAATGAGAACAGCTGGAATTTGCACACATTGCTGGTGGGAATGCAAAATGGGACAGCTACTTTGGAAAACAGTTTAGCAGTTTTATGAAGTTAAACATGCACTTATGATATGATCGGGTTGCTCTAGAGAAATGAAAAGATACATCCACACACAGACCTGTATAGGAAGGTCCCTAACAACTTTATTCATAATAGTCCCAGACAGAAAAAACAAACAATCAAAAAACCAAACAAACCCAAATGTCCATTAGCACCATAATTGCGGTGCATCCATACAATGGAATACTTCTCAGCAATAAGACAGAATGAACTACTGATGCACACATCTGCTTGGATGAATCTCAAAAGTATTATGCTGAGTAAAAGAAACCAGCTAAAAAGGCTATATACTGCATGAGTCCATTATGACAGCCTCTGGAAGAGGCAAAACTATAGTCACAGGAAGCAGATCCGTGGCTGCAGGGCCTGGCGGCTTGGGAAAGGGCTTGAGTACGAATGGGCACAAGGGAACTTTCTGGGGTGATGGAAGTGTTCTATGACTTGATTGTGGTGGTGGTTTCATGACTGTACACATTTGTCAAAATCCATCAAACTGTTTACCTAAAAAAAGTGAATTTTTCTGAATAGAAATCATACAGTTCTAAGGCTCGAAAATCCAGGGATGACTCTTTCTCCGGTCAAGTCCCCTTATGTCTAAACGGTTGCTTCCAGCTTCTAGTGCACCTGCGCACTACACACCTGTTCTAACCCCTCCCTTCTTTCCTTTCCAATTTTTTTTTAAGGAAAATGTAATTTTATTAATATTATTTTTTACATTCTAGGGTGCTGTTTCAGAGCAGTTGGGAGGGAGGGGGAGAGGGGATAGGGGAAGGACATGGGATGGAAGAAGGAGGAAGGAGGAGGAGCGGGATTGAGGCCTGTGGCACCCCCTCATTCCCACAGGACCAGCGGTGGCTTGGTCATTGCCAGGCTGGGTGCAGATGTCAGGGGAGTGTGGCAAAAGCCCTTACCACCCCCACCCCAGCTCGGGAACCCGGGGTCCTTCTTGCTGTGGCTTGGTGGTCATTGCTGAGCTAGCTGCCTGTGTTGAGGTGTGAGGCCAAGGCCCAAGGCCCCTACCCTTGGGACTGGTTGTGGGTGTTGAGGGGCACGGCTGAGGCCCCTGGCCCTCCCTCCTCCCTGGCTTGGTAGCCCAGGGGACTTCCGTTTCTACTAGGCATTATAGGTGTTCTTTGGTGAAACGAGACCTTTACTAGTTAATATCAAACTTTGTCTCTTGTTGTGAGTACTTTGTTTTTCCTTTCAGTTCTGTGTTGGATTATTTGCTGTTCCCACCGCTTAAATTCTGTGCTAGAACTAATTTTTTGTCCTTTGCTTACTTCTAAAATGGGGAAACTTCCTGTGGGGACCAGTACTTGAGCTGTGTGGTTTACTAAATTGCTGCTTTGCTGCTGATTCCTTAGGGAAGGCTTTTTGTGCAGCTCAGGTTTTAATTGTTGACTTTATAGGAACTTCCAGGTCTAGCGAAATCCTGTGCACCTGGGTTGTGTAGAAACTCTTGTCTGGGCCTAAGTCTTTTCATCAAACTGCACCCCATGCAATTCTATATTCCTGATCAGCCTCCTCTGAGTGGTCCTATGCTGATTGGGGGGCCGATCAGCTGTCCTTGCTATGCCCCAGTGTTCTCCCATTTCCCCCACCGCCCTTATTGCAAACACGTCCCATGGGACAGGCCGTGCACTGGTCCCTCGTGATGACTCACCGGCCTCTGAGTGGCTCCTTTTTTTCAGTTGTTGCTCCCCGGTCCTATGTGGGCCCATGGGAACACTATTAGTGGTCTTGCTCGCCTGGGGGCCGCCAAGGCCCTCTTCTCCCCTGCCACCTCCAAGCAACTTCATCTGAAGGGCACCGCTGCAGCTTTTGCCAGCTCCCACTCTGAGCACTCAGCAGCTCCAGCCTGGAAGTGGCTGGGGCTCGAAATGGTCAGAGTGATATTTTCTTTCTCATCGTGGTTTCTTCCGCCTTTATGAACTCCATAGGTCTCTTCTCCTCTTCCCCTGAGCTCTAGCTGTCCCAGCTTGGCTGTCGTTCCTTTTTTATAGTTGTAAATTCGTTGATTTATGGGAGAGAGTGACACTAGGACTGTCTATTCTTGACCGGAAGCTCTCTTTTCCAATCTAAATTAGGCATTCCTTTTTACTTGCAGATAGCACACTTGCTTTTCCTTCTCTAATAGAAGGTAAGCTCTATTCGGACAGGAACAATATTTTGCTCATCTTTGACACACAATTAACACCCAGTTTGTTTCGTGAATTAATAAACGTGGGAGGGATATCCACATCTTCATTTACTTTGTTCTGTATTGCATAGATTTGTTTATCCACATGCATGCACTACTTTTTTTCATTTTTGTGTATTTTTAAACTACTTGTTAAGAATTGAAATAATTCAAAAATACATACAGTAAAAGGTGAAAGTCTTTCATACACAGACAGAGATTTTTAAAAATAAAAATAATGCTCTGCCTTTCCCTGTTGCTACATAGAAGTCTCACTTATTTGGGGGTGGAGGGCATGGCTGGCTGGTACGGGGATCTGAATCCTTGACCTTGGTGTTATCAGCACCATGCTCTAACCAAGAGAGCTAACCAGCCAGTCCAGAAATCTCACTTATGTTTTTAAGTAGATATGTAATGTTCCAGAGTATTGTTATACCAATTTAAACATTATTTAATCATGAATTGGAATTTCGGAATTCCCCCCACCACCAATGTTTCAGTGTTTCCCTATTTTGAAATGCAGTATTACACATTGGCACATATTGTGTGAGTACTGCTGAAGGATGGATTCCTAGAAAATTGAGCTGTTAGGAAAGTGTCTGTATTTTAGATGTAGAGTATATCTACCCTATTCCAAAGAGATGTATGCAAATACCTATTGTCATAGCAGTATATGAGAGAGTTCATGTGTCCACACCCTTTTCAACTTTGGATAGTAGCCACTTTCCCAAGTTTCACCAATCAGGGTGAAATGCTATCTCATCATTTTAATTTACATTCCCTACATTATTACTAAGGTTGTGCATATTTTTGTATGATTATTAGCTATTTGTATGTCTTGTACTGTCAATTCCTGGTTATATCCTTTGCCCATTTTCATGTTTTTGCCTCACTGATTTTTAGGAACTCCTTATGTATGTATAATATGGAATTAATTGGTTTGAAAGTTATAAATAACTTTTGGGGTGATGGATATGTTCATTCTTGATTGTGGTGATGGTTTCACAGGTGTATACTTATGTCAAAACTCATCAAAGTGTACATTTTAAATGTGTGCAGTTTATTATATGTCAATCATATCCCAGTAAAGCTGCTTTAAAAGAAAGTTATATAATTTATAATATAAATATTTTATACCAGTTGCCCTTTTTCTTTAAACTGTATTTACTATTTTTTGTCATGTATACATTTCGTATTTGCATGTCAATTATTTGTATTCCGTTCTGAAGTTATTTTAGCTGTGTGACTCAGGCAAGTCACCTAACCTGTCTGTGCCTCAGTTTTCATATGTAAATTGAGGATAAGAGTACCTACCGCATAGGGTTTTTGTGAGGATTAAATGAATTAATACACATTAAAAATTCTTAGATTGGAAACCACCATAGGATACTGTGCAATTAATATAAACTATTACCATTGCTTGCAATCTCATATCTTACTTAGGAAAACTTTCCCCATCCCAATATTATAAGACTATTCTCCTTTATTTTCTTCTAGTAATTATATAGCTTTAAATGTTTAAGTCTTTTAAGCCATTTAAAAGTTACTTTGGTATGAGGATGGTGTCAGGCAGAGGTAAAATTTTATTATTTTCCCAGTTGTTAGACAGTTGTTCCAGTACTATTTATGGCATAGCCTGTCCTTTCTACACTAATTTGAAATATCATCTTATTTAAGTAACAAATTCCCATGTACAAACAGGTGTGTTTCTCAACTCTAATTCGGCCCTTTGTTTTATATATTTATTCCTCTGCTAATACCTTCTATCAGTAAATTATAAACTTCTCTCCAACTCTAATCCTATCATAATTCTTGGTGATTTCAACATTCAGATAGATCACTTTTTTTGATTCCTTGGTGCTATGGTTTGTGTCTCCTCCAAAACTCATAGGTTGAAACCTAATCCCCAATGTGATAGTGTTGGGAGATGGGGCCTCTAAGGGGATTAATGCTTTTATAAAAAGGGCTTGCAGCAGTGGATTTGCTCTCAATCTCCCTGTTACCTTCTGCCGTGTGGTGATGCAGCAAGAAGGACCTCACCAGATGCCTCCACCTTGATCTTGGACTTCCCAGCCTCCAGAACTGAGAGCCAATAAATTTCTGTTCATTATAAATTACTCTATCTCAGGTATTCTGTTGTAACAGCAAAAAATGGGTTAACATCCTTGCTCTGTCGGTTCCTTGACCTCCTCTTCCACTGCACTCTGCTCCTCCACCCTACTTCATCCACTTAGGGCTATTGTTATGCCATAGACTCAGTCATAGCCAATAGCTCTGACATCACCATAACCTCAATTTAAGCAATTCACCTCTTAGATTGTGACCTCTAATCTTTCCAGCTCATTCCTGTTGTTCTTCTACTCCAACAAGTCTTCAACCCACCAAGGCATATAATCTCATGACCATTCTATATTTTCACTGTCCCTGTTACCCACCCTACCCAGTTTAGAGTCTATGGTCCACCAGCACAACCCCCTCGCACACGTCCTCAACTCCTGTGCCCCTCGCCCGCTTCCTCATCCTCCTTGGGCAACTCTCAACCTGGATTAATTCCAGTTATCCATATGCTCCCTGTTTTTTCTGTGCAACTGAATGAGTCTGAAGAAAAACACAAGACAGTCTCATCTTAAATCCATGGCCACTAAGCTCAAGTTGGTGTTGTGGGTGAGGGTGAATGTCTCTAATCCATTCACTTTCTTACTCTCCCATTTAACACCTTCTCTTCTCTCCTCAACAGACTTGAACAATCACTTCATAAAGAAAATATCCAAATGGCCATTAAATGTATGAAAACATCAAGGAAATAAAAATGAAAACCATTGTGGGGCACCCTGACATGCCCATAAGAATGGCTAAATTAAAAAGACCTATGGGGCCGGCCCGGTTTGGGAAGCGCAGTGGCGCTCCCGCAGAGGGTTCGGATCCCACATGCAGACCGGCCGCTCACTGGCTGAGCGAGGTGCGGGCGCAACACCGAGGGTTGCGATCCCGTTGCCGGTCCCGGTCCGGTACGGGCGCGACACTGAGGGTTGCGATCCGTTGCTGGCCACGAAAAAAAGAGACAAAAAAAAAAAAAAAGACCTATGACAGTACCAGGTGGATGTGGAACAACTGGATTGCCCTGCTGGTGGGCGAGTAAATTGGTACAACACTTTGGAAAACTATCTGGCAATATCTTCTAAAGCCGAACATACACTTGTCCTATGATTCAGCGATTCCATGCCTAGGTATACACCAAACAGAAATGCATACATTTGTGTACCAAAAGATATGTTAGAGCATATTCATAGTAACATTAAATATAATAGCAAAAACAGTAAACAGTCCAAATGTCCATCCACGAAGAATAGAATGGATAAATAAATTGTGGAATAGTCATGTAAGGGCGTACTATTTGTCAATGAAACTGAATAGATTGTTGCTATCTTCATCTCACAAACAATGTTGAGTGAAAGAAGTCATGATGTATGATTCCTCTATATAAGTTTCAAAAACAGACAAAACTAATGTATAGTTAGAACTAATGTTTAGTTCATAGGTTCTGGGGCCTAAAGCATATGTGATTTGGGGCCCCTCATTAAGAAAAAATTAAAATATGAAAAACACTAAATTAGGTATGAAAGTAAATATTTATTTAGGATGAAAAAAGAAATCACAGCCAACACAAAGTTTTACAAGGCAGATAATACCACAAACATCTGATGTAGTTCAGAAAAAGAACATCTTTTTTTATTTAATCTATTAGTTGCCTGGCATATTGCTATATTACTTTTCCCCTATATTTTTGGCTTCACATTCTTTGATCACTTGTTCACTGACATGATTTGTAATAATTTTTTTTTTTTTTTTTGTCTTTTTTCGTGACCGGCAACGGATCGCAACCCTCAGTGTCGCGCCTGCACCGGACCGGGACCGGCAACGGGATCGCAACCCTTGGTGTTGCTCCCACACCTCGTTCAGCCAGTGAGCGGCCGGTCTGTATGTGGGATCCGAACCCTTGGTGGGAGCGCCGCCGCGCTTCCCAAGTGGCGCACTGTAGCAGTGTGCCACCGGGCCGGCCCTTGTAATAATTTTTTTAATGGAAAGAATACAAAGCTCTTCTGGTCTACTCCGGTTAATTTTTTTTTTTTTTTTTTTTGACTGGTAAGGTGATCGCAACCCTCAGCACGGTGTCATCGCACCACACTCAGCCAGTGAGCGCACCAGCCATCCCTATATAGGATCCAAACCCACGGCCTCGGTGCTACCAGCACTGCACTCACCCGAGTGAGCCACGGGGCCGGCCCCTATGGTTGATTTTTAAGTTTGTTTTTTATTATTAGCAGTTTAGAAAATTTTCCTCCACCTTCACAATCCATTATTGGTAAAATTGAGTAAATTTTTAGAATTGTCAAATTTGAGAAAGCTCTATCAAGATTATTTTATATGTGAGCTGTAAGATTTCTGGCCTTTTCAAGTTTTCTTGTGCAGTGACTAATTCTAAAAACTTCTGTGAGCTGACAGCACTCAAAGCTCTCACATCAAGATCCTGGGTATGTCGACAGGGTGGGCATTAGGAGAGTTCCTGGAAGCCGTTCTTGCAGCAGGACAGCTGGTGATAGTGATAACTTCCAATAACATGGAAAGAACTGTGACCTGCACAAATATATCCCAGTAAACTCAGACTTAAGGTATCCCCAACTCAGTTTTCCTAGCTGGATCCTCAAAATGCCTGTGGCCACTCCAGCACTGAGAAAAGATACAGTAAAAAGTCAAGAAAGAGATCAAGTGATCTTAACTAATTATGGCTAAAGTGTCTTACTTTTGCAAATTTTACAAAACATATGACCACTTGAATGCTGGGCTGGGGTCTTGGAAGGGGCCCCGCAAGTGTAGATTTCCAAGATGGGAGCTACATGAATTGTATGGTAAATTTGCCCCTGGTTACCCACAGCAGACAGAGTGGTCCTTTAAAAATGTAAGTCAAATTGTGAACCTCTCTGCTCCAGGCTCTCAAAAGGCTTTATGTCTTATTCAGAGTAAAAACCAAAGCCCTTACAATCACTTACAAGACCTGTGGGGCTGGCTTTGTCCCACCACTCCTTGCTGGCCCACATCTAGGCCGATGCCCTCTGGCTACTGCTGCTCAGTGCACCCTGCCGTGTTGCCATTCCTCTAGCATTTCCACCGTAGGGCCTTTGCTCTTGCTTTCCCCTGCACTGGAAACTCTAGTCTCCCAGACACCTGCTTGTTTTGCACCTGCTCTTCCATCAGGTTGGTTCAAATATTATCTTCTGTGTTAGCTTCTTACTGTGGCTGTAACAAATTACCCACAAACTTAGTGGCTTAACCCAACACAGATTTATTATCTTACCATTTGGAGGTTGGAAGTTTGAAATGAGTCAGCAGGCCTGCATTCCTTCTTCAGGCTCTAGGAGAGAATCATTTTCTTATCTTTTCCAGTTTCCAGAAGCCACCCACAGTTCTTGGCTCAAGGCCACATCACTCATCTCCTTCTCTGACTCCTTCCTTTTTCTCATAAAGACATTTGTGATTGCATTGGGCCAGTCTGGATAATCCAGGATCATCTATCCCCTCGAGATCCTCAATTTAATCATATCGGCAGAATCTCTTTTGCCATGTAAGGTAACACGTTCATAGGTTCTGGGGCATTAGGGCATGGACATCTTGGGGAGTGGGGACATTGTTCACCCTGTTGCATCTTCCCAGTAAAATCCTCCCTGATCATCCTTTATAATGTTGGTCACAGCAGGCATCTTATTTTATGCCTGCCTGAGAAGGAATGTTTCCTGGGGTTCACAGGTATGTGTATTGTTTGCTGCAATTAGAGACCTATATCAGTCCAGATCCTACCAGAGAAACAGAACTTTTAGGAGATATGTATTAAGAAATTTATTGCAGGGAATTGGTTTACATGACTGTGGGGGCTCACTAGACATGTCCACAACCTATAGGACAGGCTTTCAGGAAGGGCATGAGCTGAAGCTGTATCCAGAGGTAAATTTTCTTCTTCTGAAAAGTCTCAGCTCTGCTTGTAAAGACTTTCAACTGATTGAATCAGGCCCACCCAGATTATCTACAATAATCTCACTTAATTAAAGTCACCTAATTATGGACTTTAGTCACAGCTACAAAAATACCCTCATAGCAATACCTAGATTAGTGTTTGATTGAGTAACAGGGACTATAGTCTAGACAAGTAGACAGTTGAAACTGACCATCTTAGGACCCTTGATCTGGTTAAGGAAGCTTATTACAAATTTTTTTATTATCCATAGACATGATAATTTGGTTTTCTTTCTTTAATGTATTACTACAGTGAATTTAAAAAATAAAGTATAGTTTGTATTGTTAAAATCTATGCTTGATTCTTGGGATAAAACCTACGTGGTCATGATTTATTAGTTTTATAATATATAACTAGATTGTTTGCTGCCATTTTATTTATGGGTTATATCTTTATTAAATTGTGATTTGGCTGTAGTTTCTCGTGTGTGTTATCTTGGTTCAGCTTTTGTATGTCAGGGTTACTGGCTTCAGTTGAAAATGCCAGGGGCTGGCTGGTTAGCTCACTTGGGAGAGCTTGGTGCTGATAACACCAAGATCAAGGGTTTGAATCCCCATACTGGCCAGCTGCCAAAAATGACAAAAAAGAAAAGAAAACGACAACCTTAGCTGACTTAAACATTGGTCCAGTGATCTGAAGGGTGTAGGGGGAGGCATATTTCAGGCACGGTGGCACTCAGGACTCAAATTCTGTGATCAATGTGCATTTTCTCTCCATCTCTTGGTTCTGCTTTTCCCTGTGTCAGCTTTAGTCTCAGACTCCACATGGCAGGGAAATGGCCTCTCTGGGATCTACAGCCTTAGTTTCAAGAGCAACTTCTTTCCAGAAGTCACTGAAAAATCTCTTGTGTTTCATTGTCCTTGGCTGGATCACATGCCCATCTTTGAATCATTGGCAGTGGTTAAGGAAAAGCAAAGTGATGAGGCCGTGGGCCCAACCCTGGAACTAGGGATGGTGTCAGGCTCCCTGGAAGTACACAGACATAGAGTAGGGTGGAGAGGGTTCTCTCTGAGGAGAATCAGGGCGTGGCTACTGGGAGGATGAATGGACACTGAGGAGTGAAAACAACAGATACCTACTATAGTAGTGCTAGTCCAACAGAATGGGTTGGGAAGTTTTCCATCTTTGTTTTATACTCTATAACACTTTATTTTATTTTTATTATTTTTACTTTTTATCTGGAAGCTCCTCTATGACACTTTAAGTAACAGAAGTTATTTTTTCCTTGAAGGATTAATATATTTCACCCTTACATCTATTCTGGGCCTGATGCCATTTTAGAAGTAAATCTTTTTTGACCCGATTTCTTCTATGAATATTAGCATTTTTATCTTTTCTTGAGCCATTGAGGGAATGAAGAAATGAAAGAACTAGCATTTGGTTTTATTTATCAAGTCTACATTTGTTTCCCATTTTATTAATTTCTGCTTTTATGTCTTTTAGTTCCCTCTTTATATAGTTTTTCCCTCCTTCTAGTTTTTTTTCCAGCTGCCTATATTCAATCCCCTTTCCTGTTTTCTAGTAAAAATGTTCAAGGCTTTACATTTTTCTGTAAATATGTTGGCCCTGTCTATTGGTTTCATTATATGATGCTCTCAGTGTTATTCATTTAAAAATTAATCTGTCATTTCAATTTTGAATTACTCTCTCTCTCTCTCTCTCTCTTTTTTTTTTTTTTTCTTTTTGGTGGCTGGCCAGTACAGGGATCAAACCCCTGGGCCTTGATATTATAAGCACCATGCTCAACTGAGCTAAATGGCCAGCACTCAGTTTTGAATTTCTCTTAACCTGAGAGTTATATAAAGTAGTATATTTAAATTTCCAAGTCTCTGGGTTTTTGTCATATTATTTTGCTACTCTTTTGTCATTGATTCCACCTTTTTTACATTGTAGTTACAAAGTGTGGTCTATATGATTTCCACTTTTTGGAATTAAGGTTTTACTTGTAACCAATTTTAGTGAATGATGAATTTTTGTAAATGTACCATTATATTTAAAAGAATGTGTAAATGTGTATCTTCAGTTCAGTAAATTTTCTTATATAACTCTCAAATCAAAGTTTTAAATTATATTATTCAGATTTTCCTATAGCTTTACTTATTTTTGTTTACTTGATCTATCAATTTCTGAATAGGTATGTAAAAATAAAGTATCATTACAAGTTTGACACTTTCTTTTTTTTTTTTCCTTTTTTTTTGTCCGGCAACGGATCGCAACCCTCAGCGCCGCGCCTGCACCTCGCTCAGTCAGTGAGCGGGAACCGGTCTGTATGTAGTGAGCGGGAACCGGTCTGTATGTGGGATCCGAACCCTCAGTGGGAGCGCCACTGCGCTCTCAAGCGGCGCACTGTAGCAGTGCGCTACCGGGCTGGGATCCGAACCCTCAGCGGGAGCGCCACTGCGCTCTCAAGCGGCGCACTGTAGCAGTGCGCTACCGGGCCGGCCCTACAAGTTTGACACTTTCTCTTTGTAGTTCTAAAACTATTTCTTTCTTTTTTTTTTTTTTTCCTTTTTGTCTTTTTTCGTGACCAGCAATGGATCGCAACCCTCAGTGTCGCGCCCGTACCAGACCAGGACCGGCAACAGGATCGCAACCCTCGGTGTTGCGCCCGCACCTCACTCAGCCAGTGAGCGGCCGGTCTGTATGTGGGATCCGAACCCTTGGCGGGAGCGCCACTGTGCTCCCAAGCTGTGCACTGTAGCAATGTGCCACCGGGCCGGCCCCGTAAAACTATTTCTTTCTATATTTTAGTACTCTGTTGTTTAATACGAATTTTTCCTCATTGTCATATCTTCTTGGTAGATTGTGCTTTTTATAAAGTATCTTTTTTTGATCCATGTAGTGCTTTTATTTTGAATTCTATTTAATCTGATCATAATATTTCAATGACTTCATTTTGTTTTGTTTTGCTAACATATGTTTATTTTCTATTCTTTTATTTTGAATCTTTTTGTATTACATTATTTGAATGTAACTCTTTAAAATAACTGCATTGTGTGTGGATATGAACATATACACATGTATTTGTGTATGTTGTTGAGAATTCTTTCATCTACTCTGAGAGTCTCTGTAGTTTAATTGGAGAGTTTAACCCATTCACATTTATTGTGATCTCCAATATGTTTAGATTTTCCCTCTGCTTTTTGTTTGATTGATAAAGTTTTCTTTATTTTATTTTTTCTCTATTTGTTGGTAAGTTGTAGGTACTATTTTTATTTTTCCAGTGCCTTACATTTTAAATAAAGTATTTAAGCACTTTTGTCTTCCAATAGTGTCTTAAGTCCCCTCCTACCTCTCATATTTTGTTGAAATTTAATTCCAAATATTATTTTAATTTATTTCTATACTTTTAAAATAAATCATTTCTTTAAAACTGTGTGAGGTTATATAGATTCATTTTCATTATTATTCAGGCTCTTAGATATTTACTGGTTTCTTTAAAAAAATTGTAATTCTATGAAATTCTCTTTCTTGAATTCCTTTTGTTCTTATGCAGTACATAATTATTTTTTCCAAAGGAGTGGCTGGATAGTAAATTTTCTTTGTTCTTTATTATCCGAAAATAGATTTGCTTTCATGCTTGATAGTTTGGCTGATATAGAATTGCAGGTTAAAACAATCCAAAAGCATTGAAAATTTTGTTTTTATTTTGTAATTTAGAAATGTCACCAGGATGTGTGTCTTTTTAGTGTTTTCTGCTTAGCATTTGGTGGGTCTTTTTATAGTCTGAGAACCCAGATCTTTCCCTAACTCTAGAAAATATTTTAAAATTATGTTTTAAATGGTTTCATCTCCTCTAGTCTCTCTGTTATCTCAGTCTAGAACTCCTATAAGGTAAATATTAGGTTTTGTATTTGTTCATATTTCGTATCTCTTTGTGTTTTTACTCTACATTCTAGAGGATTTCCTTTACTTTATCTTCATGTTTTTAATTTTCAAGGATGATTTCTTCTTCTTTGGTTGCTTCTTTTCCATAGCAATCTACTCTTATTTTATAAAAGCAAATTTCTCTTGGGTCTCTCTGAGGAGACAACCTAGAATTTATTCAAAGGTCCCCTCTGTTTCCTAAATTATCTCCATTTCCTCCAGGATTAATCAATTTGATTTTTCATCTTCTTCTTTCTTATACTCTTAATTTGCCTCAAATATCTGGTGGCTCATGATGGTCATTCGAAATTTATAAATTAAAAAGTAGGTTGATTAATATATTAGGAGACTGGTGTGAGTTTCTTTCACAGTTGTGTAGACTGGACCTTCTTCTTGAAGAAAGGCTGCCTGCAGCTCTGTGTGAGAGAGTGGGAGTAGCTTGCTCACTGCAGGCTTCCCTTTAGCAAAAAGAAGACAGTACACAGGCAGACTGGGGCCCCTCATGATTGCCAAAGTAAGGAAGACTATTCTGTGTGTGAAATCCTGAGCAAAACTATCTCATTGTCTTTGCTTTTTCCCCTTTCCCATGTACATTGCAGAAATTTAGGCCTGTTCTGCATCTCTGGCCTTAACACCTATATAGTCATCCCTCCCATATCGGTTATCTAGTGCCACGTAACAAAACACTCCATAACTTTGTGCCTTAAAACAGTGATGATTTATTATTTTATTTCTCATGATTCTATGGGTTTCCTGGGCTTATTCTTCTGTTCCACATTGCATTGGCTAGATTCACTCATGTTGCTGCATTCGGCTGGCAGCTGGTTGGTTTGGAAGGCCCAAGAAAGCTTCACTCACATGTTGGGTCCTTTGTGCTGGCAGTCTGCTGAACCACCTAGTTTCTCCACCAGGTGGCCTCTTTTTTCAACATGATTCCAGATGTCTCTTTCTCCAGGACTTTCTTACAGAATGGTGGTTGGGTTCCAAGAGGATAAGACCCGGTGTGCAAGTGCTTATCCAGCTTCTGTTTGCATCATGCTTGCTAATGTACCATTGGCCAAAGCCAGTTATATTGCTGAGTGCCAAATCAATGTGTTGGGGACTCCACAAGGATGTGAATACTGAGAGATGTGGTTCCTTGCTGCCAGTGTAACACTTTACTTCACCTCCTAAGGTAATCTTTCATTTTGTTTAGAAAGTAGTCCATCAGGCTCCAGTATCAGGGACGAAAGCCATAGCCAGCCATTCTATATATGTTGGGAGAGGAAAGGGCTGGCTGGCTCATTTGTTTATTCAATGGTTCTGTACCTGATGGTTGTGCCATGGCCGGCTCCCTGCTCCCTGTACTTGAGGTTTCTCCAAGGTTCTGTTGGAAAGGATGATTTATATCTCGTTAGCCAATTTCTCCTGTGCTGAGCTAACCACTCTTGTTTGGTCCATAAATCTAATTCTATCTGCTCATGATCTTCTAGAAAGTCCTTGAAGTTTTCTGATCTCCTGATGCTATGGTTTCTAGTTTTCTTCGGATGATGTGGATGTATTCCTTTTGTGTTTCTTTCTATTATTTCAATAAGATTTATTTTGTAGAAAGGAAAAGAAAGCAGTGAGATCCCTATCACTATAGGTCTGCACTCACACGACAGGAATGCTGAGGAGAGGTGATTATTAGACTAGACAACATTTTTGCTTTCTGCCAGTTCTGAGATGTTGGAGATGCTGTAGCTTCAGTCCCTTCTTCCTCAGGAATCCAGGTTGACGGAGTTAAACACTGATCATTGTGATTCAAGCACCTGCTGGGACTAGAACTGCGACCTTTGGAGCTGGCTTTTTAGATCATCTAGTTCAGACTCCTTATTTTGCAGTTGAGACGAGGTCACCCAGCAAATTAGCTGCAGAACTTGGGGTTTGAACATGGGCCCATTGACTACTAATCCTCCTCCACGGAATTCCCTGCATCTTGCCCCAGTTTGCATCTCTGGGCACTCCTCAGAGAAGCCCTGGGTCTTACTGTCCTGATTGGACCCAGGCAGTATCTCCACCCCAGGATACTGGGAGATGAAGGATTTGAGGCTGGAGTCGCCCTAAATGAGACAGATGTCTGTCTGGCCCCTCCTCTCAAAAGGTGATTATTTGAGCTAGAGTTGACAGCCGTGTTTGGATCATAGATTCTTTCTCCCTCCAGCACCCTCTTTCTCTTACTCAGTTATCTATTTACCTACCTATTTACGTGAGCTTCCCCCGCCACCCCGCCCCGTGAATTACGTCTGCAAGGCAGTAAAATGTTATGTATTTGCAAGGCCCATAATCTTTAAAAGCCCAGTGATGCCAGCTCCAGACAGCAGCAAGCTCCCTCCAGTATGTTAATAGATAGTATTAGGGCAATAATGAAAACACTTGAGACAAGTAAGCTCCTATCAAAAGCTGAGTAATAGGGCTTCGCTGAGTGAATCACAATGCAGAAGAGATTAAGACGTCTGCTGTTGTGCAGCGTCTATTCAGACTAACAGCTGCTCTGTTTCTGATTAAAATGGGGTTGGGGAGACCTTTCCGACTGAGTCCCCTTTTTATCCTGCACCGTCCTCACCCTTCCCACTGCCACCTCCTCACATGAGCACCTCTATTTGCACTTAGCCACAGCCATTCATGCATATGCACACACACAGAGAATGGAGTCACGAGCACGCGTTGCATCACACACACCCAGAGCCACAGTCGTGCACACAGCCACTGGTGCCTGCCGACACGCAGCTACACTGGCACACTGAAGCACGCACACACACCGCATCCTCACACACAGGCACATGGGCACACACGGAGCCAGTCTCACACACACATTAAATTACAATCTGTCACAAACATGGTCTCATATATGCATTAAATTGCAATCTGTCACACATACACTCTTCACACAGTCACAACCAGAGACAATCTAACCAGAGTCAAATCCATACATACCTAGCTGATCATGTTCACCTACAGCCCGAGTGAGTCCTTCATGTGCAGAATCATGTTTATGCAGTCAAATTTGTGATCACTGTTCGTCATATACACGCAGCCCTTTATTTGCAGGCTGTCACGAGCTCTTCTACCCACATACAGCCACAGTCGTAAATACTCACACATGGTCATGCGCTCACACATGACCACAGCCCAGTCACTCATGAAGTAATGCTTTTTCATACACACAGTCACAGAGCTAGTCGGCACACCTGCAAACCCTCAGCCATAAGTGTGCATGTAGTGCAAGTCACAAATTCACCTGGGACGCTAACTCAGGCATGGACACTGCTCTACACACCCCTCCAGGTGGTGACCCAAGATGCAAGACCTCACTACAAGCCTGGGGATTGGCCCTGAGCTGGTTCAGCAGCCTCATAAGAAAGAAAATCCTCAGAGGGCAGGCCTCAAGGTCACTGTCCTCCAACCCCCCATGAGGATGTGAGGGGGAAATGGAACCATTCCTGTGGAGCTAAGAGCATAGACCTGATCTTGAGTGCAACTGCAGGTTTAGACTTAGGAGAAGTCAAAGCACTCCAAGGACAGGAGGTAGTGAGTGCCCCGTCAGTGGAGGTATGCAGGTAGAGGCCAGACAGCCACTTGGCAAGGCTAGTGAGGAGGGACTCCTGAACTGCACAGGGTGACCAGATGCCCTGAAGATCAATCCCAGTCCTGATTCTTTGCCCCGAGGTTGAGTGTCCTCTCCCCCAACCCCTGTCCCATCAGTGACTCCCTTTTTCCAGCTCAGCTCTCCGGATAGGAAAGGTCAGGAGTCCTGACCTTCTGCTTTTCTCCCTTTGCATGATTTCTCTTCCAAGATCATCTCTGAGCTAATGATTCCAATTTCTTTTTCCAAACCTCTGAGACCCTGGCTCTAGGCTCAGGGGGGAGATACAGTAAACTGGGGAATTATACAGAGACTCAACCTCCATCTTAATCTGAAGGACCTGGCAGGGCCTTAGGAAACTGATTTTGGTGTATCCTGGGTGGAAGGCAGGCGCTGGGTCACCAAGCAAGGAATGCCAGAACTGGGAAGCTAGAGGGGTCCTTCTTAGGCAGCTGGGTGGTCCCAGGGCTGGCTGTAGAGTGGGAGAAGACGAGGACCTCCTGCTCAAAGCACACTTGGCAGCTTCTGGGCTGTGGCTGGTGGCTGTAACCCACCCCCTCCAACCTCCTCTCCCAGGGCACCCCTCTCCACCCTGAGGGGCAGCTCACTGCTCTACTTCCCTCGCAGACCACTCCCTCATACCTCATGCTTGTGTCCATGCTCACCCCTCCTCTGTGATGCCTTCCTCTATCCCCGACAATGATATCCACACTTCTCTCCATCCCCTGAGCACCCCTCTCCACCCTGAGGGGCAGCTCACTGCTCTACTTCCCTCGCAGACCACTCCCTCACACCTCATGCTTGTGTCCATGCTCACCCCTCCTCTGTGATGCCTTCCTCTATCCCCGACAATGATATCCACACTTCTCTCCATCCCCTGTCCCCCACAGCCCAAAGGCACCATGCTCAGGAAGCAGCTCAGAGCCCCTGGGCTAGAATCAATCCTTCTCCCTTCTGTGCTGCCAAATCCATTGTCTTCCCCCTGCTAGAGCATGGACCATCTGTCTTCCCCCCAAGGGGCTGGGTCAGGTGGGGTGGGCATACTGCTCAAGGGGATGCTCAAAGGGATGGGGGTGGGAGGGTCCCAGGGCTGAGTGGAGAGGCCAAGTGGCCAGGAAGAACCAGCTCCTTGCAGAGTAGGCCCAAGGGCATAGTTGGGAAAATGATTCTCAGATTCAACTATGGCCCAAATTTGGGGGCTGGGGATTGAGCCTGAAGGGGCTGGCTAGAGTGGGGTCCACAGTCCGAAGTTGCCTGGAGTAGAGGAGCTTGTTCTGTGGCCCAGAATGTCAGAATCCTAAGACACTTCACACAAAGGAAGCAGGAGTAGAATGGGACCAGCGTGGGAGCAGGTTCAGAACAGGCCTGGGGTGTCTGAGATGATGGCCAGGGGCTCTGCTGGGGTCCACAGCCCACCTTTAGGGGCCTGTGTGTATGGCTGCCCTAAAGGTCAGGGCTTAATGGACCCCAAGGGTCATATCCAGAGGTTCAGGCCAAAAACAGGAGAATTTAAAAGTGAGATCAGAAAACAGAGACTCAAAACCAAGACGGCCAGAAGAGCCCTTCAGAAGTAAGGTGATGTTCTTTTCATGGGGTCTGGAGGGTCTGGGTTCCAGGAGCTTGTCGGCACTTAAAGGAGTTGCACAAAGTTGGCACTCACCACCAGCATGTGCTAGAGTTGTCTTCTGTCCACTTGCATCTCTCTCCCATTAGATGGGAAGTGTCTCTAGGAAAGACCTTGTTTTATGACTTTGGGTTCTCTCCTCTATGCTTTGCCCAGTGCCTGGCTCATGACACATCTCAGTAGGCTTTGGGGGCATTTAAATTCTGGCTCTTCCTCTAAATCTGTGGTCTGCACTCAACCTTCATGTCCTGCCTGGCCTCTGAAGTCCATCTCCCCCCACCATAGCCACCACCTGATTCAACTGCAATGGGTCTCCTTCCCAGTTCCCAGGACTGATCCTTCCTGACCTAAGGCTGGGGGTGTTTAGGGGCTCCAACCCGACTTTTGGGTGCTTGACCCCCAAGGGCTGATGCTGAACTGGGATCTCACTGTTCTCTCTCCATGTGGTCAGGTCCCATCCCAGATCCCATCTGACACCCCAGTTCTGTTGATGGAATTTCAGTTTATTTCCTATTTATTCATTCAACACACATTTACTCCACATTGGTATCAGCCAGCCCTCCATCTTCCTCTCTCCTGAGCCATCATCATCCTTAACGCAGATGATCACTTCCTTCTCCTTGGAACACTTTCTTCTTTCAACCAGGGCACCACCTGCCTGGCATTTCCCTTCCCTCTCTTACCCCCCTTCTTTTCTTCTCTTTACTTGTCCCCTTCTCAGCCTCTATTGCTGGCTTTTCCTCATCCCTTCATCTTCCGATGTTGCGATCAGGCTCCACACTCAGTCCCCGCACCTCTTCTCTCCTCCTACCCCCACTTCCCTGGGGATCTCCTCCAAGCTTGTGGCTTCATCTATCTGCTGATGACTTTCAAGTCAGCCCAGACCTCTGCCCTGACTCCAGATCTGTGCACCTGTCTGATCAACAGGTCCACCTGCAGGTCTATTAGGCATCTCAAACTTTAAGCAAACTCTTGGTTACCACCTTCATCCTTCCTTTCCCCTAGTCCACTCAGACTTAAAAATGGTAGCTCCATAAATGGTAATGCTTCTAGCTGCTCAGACCTAAGACTTTGGAGTTACCCCTCAACTCCTCCACAAACTCAGTCCGAGCCACTGTCATCTCCTACCTGGTCACTGCAGGGCCTCAGACTGGTCTCCACGCTTCGGCCTTTGTTGCCACCTCCCACCAGCCTCCACCGGAGGCTCTGGCTGCTTGTGCTGCTCCTGCCTACCCCTCCTGACAGGCCGGCCGTAGCCTTGCCCTGTACGTGCTCTTGCCTAGTAAATGCTCCTCCTGCTCTCCTGTGTCACAGGAAACCCTTGTTCCCATGAACCTGGCTCCTGTTCCTACAAGATTGGACCTCCCAGTGTTGATGCCATCTGAGAAGTGACACAGACAACTCTTCTGTCCCTGCCTGCTCCATCTCTTCCATCTTCCCTCTGTCACTGTAGTCCAAGCGTTTTGGTGTCTGCACTTAGCAGTCCTGAGCAAAGAAAACCTGGGCCTGAATCCAGGCACTTGACCAATATTTGGCCCCAAGAGCCTGCCAGGAGCCCAAGGACATAAGAGTGGTTGGGACATATCTTTTGTGTTAAAGCCCTACCGTTCCCCTTCTCCTTTAATTTTCACAGGAATCCTGTGAGGTGTGGATAATTTTCCCTTCTGATAGGTGAGGGGAGGGGAAGAGAGAACTCACCTCAGCTGCGCAGCCAGTCAGGATATGAACCTTAGTCATCTGCCCCCACACTCCTGGACCTTCTGCCTCTAGGTCCTTAGAGATCAAGTCACCTTCCTCCTGCCCTCCCCAATCCCCATTTCCCATTTACAGAAGAGGGCACTGAAGGCCAGAGGTGGGGAGATTTTCCCAAGGTCACAGAGTGACTCAGAGGCTGAGCCTGGAGGAATCCCCCGGCCTCCAGGCTCTGCTGTCCCCCAGTGGTCCCAGAGGCAGGATGGGCACACAGCCCAAGGCCGACCCTCCCCCTTCACGGCTCAGTTCCCGACTCCCAGACTGAGGTCCAGAGCCCTAAATAGAACACGCGATGTTGTCTCCCTTCCTGGGGAGGGGAAGACAGCTGTGGCAGTTGTGGCGGGCGGAGAGAAATTTCCCCTTTCTGTAGATTGGATCAGTCACTCTCAGAATTGATGGCAACGGCTTCATCACGAAGATCTAATGCTTTAATTATGTTGTGACATGACCTGACATGGGGGTGGCATTTGATGGATTCTCTGGTGTCATCAGCATGGCCCTGACATAGGAAAGTGGCAGGAGGCAGGAGATGGGGGAAGGGGAAGGGCTCTCGGTGGGAGATGTGTCCTCCCAAGGCCCGTTCCACCTCCCCCTGCTCCGTGTCTTCCAGGGCAGTTCTAGCAGCAGTGGGGACTCAGGAGAAGGGGGAGCAGCTCCTGTGCAGAAGAGGGTAGATGTGCTCTTCCTGGATGGACATGACCCCCAGGGGGCCCAGTATGGGTGCATGGATGTGTGTGTGCATGTGTGCATGCACCTAGATACGCAGGGCATTTCCAAGCAGTTGAGAGATTCAGATCCAGGTGACGGAAGTCACAGCTGCTTTGCTCCTGGCCTGCAGAGAAGGACCAGGAGGTTCCCAGCAGGGGCAGGGCACCCGATTGGTCTTCATGTCCTGGGGCTGTCATGAAACCACAGAGCAGATGCATCCAAGCACCTGGGAGGGTGGAGCTGGGGCTGACACAGGGAATGTGCAGGAGGCAGGCTTAGCTCAGCAGTGTGCAACTTGTCCCTGTAGGGGGCTGCTGGGGCTGATACAGAGAGGATCCCTTCCCTGGGTGGACACTTTATGACTAATGACCTCTAGGGCTAGGATTTTGTGTATCTGTGGGTGAGTGGGTGAGAGTGTTTCTCTCCCTCTCTTCCCCCTCAGCCCAGCTGCCTGCTCAGAGCCATGTAGTGGTGCCCTCGGTGTGGCAAGTGAGAAACAAGCTGCTCCATCGCCCAAGCCCTTTGCCGGGATGCTGGCAAGCGCAGCCCCTCCCCTGTCCATGCTCGCATCTGTCCCTGCAGTATGCACTTCCTCCTAGGCCAGCGGGCTCTATTGAGTCCCAGTCCTGGGCGGCCGAGTGACAGTGCAGGCTTGAAGTGGAAGAGGGCCCCCCTGGGCCAAGTGCTGTGCTGGTCCCTTCCGATGCAGTGTCTGGAAGGATTGTATGAACACTGTACCCAGGAGCTGCTATCTCTGTCTCACAGTGAAGGATGTAGAAGTCCTGACAGGTGGGGTCTGAGGTTCTTGCTGCCTGGGCTGTGTCTCAGAGATGTCGAGGTGGGAGAAGGCAGGGGCTGTGCCTTGCTTCTCTAAATTCCCCTGCACAACTGGATGCTCAGAATGATGCTTGAGTCAGACGTGGGAACAAGAAGGGTCTCCCAGATATAGCACAGCCGCAGCGTGTGTCTGGACACACACAGAAGCAGGCACTCGTGTGTGCAGCCTGGGGACTGTCCTGGGGTGGTGGGAAGATTTTAGTAGCTCCACGAGTGTGGAATCTAGGACCTGCACAGGGGAAGGTTTGTGAACAAGAGCCGGGTCAGAGAGGAGGCATGTTTTTTCCCGGATGGGCCTGTGTTTGGGTGTAACTGGGTATTTCAGTGTAACTGTGGTATACCCCTGCTGGTGACCACTACCCAGGGCTTAACTGTGGCCAGGTGCTGTTGCATGTCCCTGTGCCAAGGTGTTATCAGGTGTAGCCATATCTGGCCAGGCTGGTATGGACACCTGTTCCTGTCTGCATATCCCATGGTATAGCTGTGTATGCCAGCCTGAGTGTACCCAGGGCTTAACTGTGGCCAGGTGCTGTTGCATGTCCCTGTGCCAAGGTGTTATCAGGTATAGCCATATCTGGCCAGGCTGGTATGGACACCTGTTCCTGTCTGCATATCCCATGGTATAGCTGTGTATGCCAGCCTGAGTGTGTGTCTGGAAGTGGCTGGATTTTTACTGACTGTAGCTCCAGGTATAAACATGGCCCCCAACATAGCACATTTGGGTGGAACTGTGTGGCCATCTTTGAGACTATCTCTGGGGTAGCCTTGGCCCTGTGGCCCAGGTTCTGAGCAGCTGGGGCTCTGTAGCATGCGGCCCCCCCATCACAAGCAGGCACCGTGCATCTTCCTGAACCATTGCCATCAGCTGGTTTCCAGTGTATAGGCAGGGTAGGCTGGGAACTGGCACTAGGATCTCCTTGACCAGGCCCAGTCACCTCTGCCTGTAGGTCCCTGGGCAGTTCCAAGTCTCCTGTCAGAGTCTGTGCCCTGGGGGAAGGGAAAGGATGTCCTTAAAATCTTACCTAGTAAGTCTTATGGGAGGAGTCCATTCAGATATCTCTCTCAACGGCCTCAGTTGACAAATAGAGAAACTGAGGTTCATATAGGAAGTAACCTGCCCCAGATCCAAGCTTAAGATCACATCCCGACCCTGAAATAGAGCTAACAATACCAGATGTGCAAACCACACTTTACGGTTTCCAACGCAGGCCTTGAAGTGCCCCATTTGACAGATGGGTATTGACGGTGCATATTGGAGCTACCCTGGGCTGGGTTTCTTGTCCTGACTCCGTCGCTTACCTGCTGTGTAACTCTGAGTCACTCATGCCCTTCTCTGGCTTCTCTTTCCCATCTGTAAACTGAGAGCATTGATGTGTTTGCTTTTCAAGCCCCTTTTTCTAGCACGGGCCTTCTGGCTCCCATGAGTTAGAGGCCAGTGCAATCTGGAAGCACTGTTGGTTGTGTGCACCTGCTGGTGATCGTTACCCAGCACCTAATTATGGCTGGGTATTAAGCATAGCCCAGAGGGGAGAAATGATGAACTTGTGGTCACATAGTGAATTGGTGGCAGAGCCAGGATGAGAAGGACACCAGGCCTCCTGGCCCCTCACCAGTGCCCAATGCCCACCTCAGCAGCTACCCCATCCTCTCTCTGGGCCCATAGATGTCAGTGCTTCATTGACACACTGCGGCCCTCCCCAATGCTGTCTTGCCATTTCCCAAAGTCAGTTGCCTCCCATGACCATGCCAGGCAGGTACTGCACTGGAGATTGTCCTCTACATTCCCTTGTTTAGTCCTAGTAGGAGCTCCATTTCACAGATGAGGAAACCAAGGCTTGATGAAATTAAGAAATAATAATGGCTACTATTTTTGAGCCTTCCCTGACTGAATGCAGGACCCTGTGCTGTACACTCATTGAGGTGAGCAAAGAGTGACTAGTCCAGCCTCCAGAAAATATTCCCCCAAATACTGCCGAAAGCTGTGCAGGATCTACCAGCCTGATTTAGACAGCAATTTGCATACAATTTACCCAGAAAGCTGCACTGTGAAAAATATAATTACTTTTTTAATATTCTCACTCTGATGTGAATGCTTACCGCTTGGTAATGAATTACTTGCTTAATGAAGATAAACCTGAATTGGAGATGCACTTTGGAGGGCTGCTGGGGCAGCCAGTTTGATGCCATCATTTGCAGCTGTTAATCTCTGAAATTGATGCCCTTGTTGGTGGGATCATAAATCGAGGGGAAAAATCTATGAGCTCCAGCACCTCCAGTTATTTACTCTGTGGTGTGGATGGAGATACTTAGTCTCTCTGTGCCTCAGTTTCCTCATCCATAACAAGGGTACTGGGGTAAGTTAGAATCATAAAAATGTGAGGATAGAACTGATCTTTATTCAGGAATGATTGATTGTCTACAATGTCAGGTGAGAGCCAGAGAGGGGAAGGATTTATTCAAAGACACATGGACTGAGGGGCTTCTGAACTAGAACTAGTAGCCACAGCTTCGCTCCCAGGTGCTGCACCTGGATCCCTTCTCCAAAATGGCTTTGAAGCTGCCTGCTAGCTGCTGTTGATATGAGAGGGAGCCAGGCTGGAGTCAGACCCTGGCAGAAGAAAAATACCCGGCGGGAGGTGTGGCCACTGGCAACTTCGCTCATTCTTTTACCTGCTGCTGGTCATTTCTGAGGACCAATCAGGTCAGACAGAGTACTCCCAGGTCAGGGATGGAGGGTCCAGGGCAACAAGTGCACAATTCAGTATGTATGTATTTACTACCTTCTATGACTGTGTGTTTTAGGCTCCAGGGATGCAGCCTTTAATAAGACCAACAAGATCTCTGCCAACATGGGCCTGACATTCTGGAAAGGTGTGGTGAACACATAAAGATAATAAGTGAGTTAACTAAGAATAAAGATAATGTCAGATACTGAAAAACGATATAAAAATTTTAAATGGGTAATATGATATAGAGTGATTGAGAGGAGTATTTTGACTTGTTGGTGAAAAGGAATTCCCTAAGTAGGTGACATCTGGGCTGAAATCTAAATGATGTTAAGGAGTCAGCCTGGTTAATATCAGGAATGTGGCTCCAGGTGAGGTCAGAAGGCAAGCAGGAGCTAGATCATAAAGGATCTCATAAATAGTGGAAGAGACTTTGATTTTATTTTTAGTGCAACAGGAAGCCATTGAGGGTTTTCATGAGGGGTGTGATATCATTTATTGACATTTAGAAAGACCATACTTTAAGAAAAAATAGAAAATCTGGATAACTCCATAATTATTAAAGAAATTGAACTTATAATTAAAAAATTTCCCACCCAGATGGTTTCGCTGGTAAATTCCATCAAATATTTAAGGAATAAATAATACCAATCTTACACAAACTCTCAGAAAATAGAGGAGAAGGAACATACCCCAACTCATTTTATGAGCCCAGCATAATCCTTCTGCTGGTTATTTATTTCTGCACAACTAACTAGCCTGAAAAGTAGTGACTTAATTTGTTATTATTATATCTCATGGTTCTGAGGTCAGGAATTTGGATGGACCACAGTGGAGATGACTTATCTATATCCAGCTGGGGTAACTCAAATGTCTGGGGTTTGAAACAATTGGAGGTTGTCTGGGCATCTTTCTCTCATGGCCTCTTGGTTAGCTCAGGTTTCCTCACAGCATGGTGGCCTTAAGGTAGTTGGATTTCCTCCACGGCCCTCCATGGCAGCTTGGAGATCTAAGCGTGGTGTTCTGAGAGGCCTAGGTAGAAGCTGCAAAATCCTCACAGCATGGTGGCCTTAAGGTAGTTGGATTTCCTCCACGGCCCTCCATGGCAGCTTGAAGATCTAAGCATGGTGTTCTGAGAGGCCTAGGTAGAAGCTGCAAAGGTTCTGATGACCTAGCTTTGGAAGTGCAGTTCTATTGGTTAAGTGAGTCATTAAGACAGCCCAGATTCTAAGAGAAGGGAGCTAGACTCCACTTCTCAACAGGGGAGTAGCAAAGAATTTGCCTAGCCTTTCATCCAACATACCTCTGATGCAAAACCTGACAAAGTCAATACAAGAAAAGAAATTTATAGCTCAATATCACTCATGAAAAAATATGCAAAAATCCTTAACAAAATATTATCGAATCAAGTCTATCAATATATAAAAAGGACAATACATTATTACTACATGGGGTTTATCCTAGGAATGCAAAGTTTAACATTTAAAAACCCAACCAATTTAATTCACCACATAATAGAATAAAGGAGAGGAATCACATCATCTCAATGGATACAGAAAAAGAGCATTTAACAAAATTCAACACCCATTCATGATTTGAAAAAATAGACAACAAAACATCTCTCAGCAAACTAGGAATAGAAAGGAACTTCCTTGCCCTGATAAAGGGCACCTCTGAAAAAACCTACAGTTAATACTATACTTAATGGTGGAAGAATGAATGCCTTTCTTCTCTTCAGGAACAAGGCGAAGATGCTTGCTCTCATCACTTGTATTCAACATTGCACCAAAAGCTCTAGACTGTGCAATAAGGCAAGAAAAGGATATAAAAAGTATAAAGACTAGAAATGAAAAAGTAAAACTGCTTTTATTTGTAGACAACATAATTGTTAATCTAGAAAATCCTAAGGGGTCCTTAAAGCAACTAACAGAACTAATAAAAGAATTTAACATATTTTCAGGATACCAAGTTTTTATATAAAAATCAATTGTATATCTGTATATTAGCAGTAAGCAATTGAAAAAGTGAAACTTAAAAAATTATTTATAATAGCATAAAAACATTAAGAAATAGATTTAGCCAAAGACAGGCAAGACCTCTATTCTGAAAATTATACATCACTGTTGAAATAAGGAAGACTTGAATAAATGAAACAATAGACTGTGTTCATGGATTGGAAGACTCAGATTGTAAGATGTTCATTATGCCTAAATTGATCTACAGATTTAAAGCAATTTCAATCAAAACCCCAGCAAGTTTTGTTGTTGTTGTTAAAATGACATGTTCATTCTATAATTTATACAAACATGCAAAGGAATTAGGTAGCCAACACAATTCCGAGAAAGAACAAAGTTGAAGAACTGACACTATCTGACTTAAAGACATACTTTAAAAGTAGTCTTTCAAAGGAGTAAAAGTAGGTACAGAGAGACCAGATGGGATGTTATTGGTGTGAACCAGATGAGAGAAGATGAGAACTCAGACTCCAGTGATAGCCATGGGGAAAGAAATGAAGGTTTGTGTTATATGGAGATAAAAGCAGTGAGATTTCCTGATGGTTGTGGGTGAGAGATGAGAGAAAGAGACGAGTCAAATGTGATTTCGACTTGAGCAACGGGGCAATGATGGTGTGACTTACTGAGGTGGGAAAACTGGTGGAAAAGTGGATTGGAGAAGAGGGATCAAGTCTCTGTTTTACACGGACTGAGTGTGGGAGACCCATGAGGCCATATGGGAAGGTGTCAAGCAGGCAGTTGAATATATAGGTTTGGATTCTGGGAAGGGATCAGGACCGGAAATTTACATTTTGGAGTCAGAGTACAGATAATATTTAAAGCCATGGGACTGAATGAGCTCACCTAGGGAGGGAGACCAGATAGAAGAGAGAAGAGGACCAAGTGGTTCCCTGGACCACTCCTGCTTTTAGAGGGGAGAAAAGCAGTAGGTTTAGCATAGAAGCCTGAGAAAGAAGGGGAGGAGGACAATCAGGAGAGTGAGGTATAGGGAAAGTTGCAGGAACTGGGGAGCAGAGACTGGGGAATGTGGGAGGGGAACTAACTCACATTTCCCTGTGTCGGGCACTGCCTTGGGAGATTTACATGCACTTGGGCAGGACAACACTGTGAAATAGGCATTATTGCTCCTAGTTCATGTGTGATAAAACTGAGACTCAGATTGGTGAAGTGACTTGCCCAAATCATGCAGCTAGGAAGCAAGGAGCCTGGATTTGCAGCCCAACCTGTCTTTGCAATTCTTTCCACAACCCCCGTGCTCAGAGCTTCCAGCAAGGGGCACAGGATTGGGGAAAGCCACTTAAGAGTTTCCTGTCTGTAAAATGTTCGCCTTTCTGGGTTATAAGGATAGAATGGGATAATCCATGTTAAGTACCTGGCAGTGCTTAACCAGGTAGGCCCTTGATAAACAACGGCAATTGTGGCTCTGTGTGCAGAGCACCAGAGAGGCCAGTGGACAGTGAGGTCAGGGCTGGGGAATGTGTGGGTGAGGGGTTGAGGCGTGGGGTGGGCTTCCTGGAGAAGGCGCAGTGTGAGCTGAGGACTCACTGGTTCTAAACGCTCACCTGTGATGAAGTTTCCAGTAGCTCATGGGGCAAGATGAGAAAAAGGACAACACAATGGGTTTTCCATAAAGCTAAAGTATTCAGCGTGAAGGATTACCCTTTATCCTGAGATTATATTCTTCTTACTCTTGGTATTAGAGTGTCCTCTTTATGAAATGATGGTGGATAGAGGATGGTAGTTATAGTTTAAATATCCTTACTAATGAAATGAAAATCTGGCAACTTTCTGTCATTCCTAAAACCTTATTTTGAAGTTTTTAACTGGTACATGAAGTTTAAAAATCTGAGAACATGGACAGCTGGAGCAGGGAGGACATTTTAAGCAGACAGCACTGCAGATGCAAAGACAAGGGTGCAAGGAAAAGAATAGTGTGTCCAGAATGGCAAATAAGTAGCAAGAGCAGCAAAAGCAGATGGGGGTGGGGTTTTAGTGGGTCTGAACAAGGAAGCAGGAGGTCAAGTCCTGGGGTGGGCCTGGTCCCCCAGCTGGGTGTGCCTGATGTGAACGAGGGGACCTGATGAGTGTGTGCTTGTGAACGTCTGCAAGTTGGAGCATGAGAGGTGTGTCAGTGAGCAAACGGCCTGCAGTGTCAGCCGCTGCCAGTGTGTGTGCAGGGGCGTGGGCTGCAGCTCACATTCATCAAGTACTCACTGGTAGCCGGGCAGGATGTTATGTGCTTTACTCAGATTATCTCACTTCGTAAGTGTGACAGTGTGTGAGAGGGTGAGAGACGGGGCGGAGAAGGGTGGGGGGTCAGGAGGCTGCTGCCTGGAAGCCCTGGGCAGAGTTTTCCCTGTCCCTTGCCCCTCCCCTGTGGGTCTGAGCCAGGCTCAGGTTGGGGAGCAACCTTCCAGCCCCTCCCATATGCAGACTGGCAGGAGGAGGGAGCAGGCTTTACCTGGAGTTCCCAGACCACCTCCCTGCCCTGCCCTCAGCCCCTGGGATGGATCGTCCCCCTCCTGGGACAGAGGGCTGCCTGTTTCTTCTCTCCTCTCCTAGGTGAGCTTAGGGCAGGGCCCAGCACTCAGTAGGTGCTTAATTAATCCCTATTCTTTGGCAGAGGTGAGACGGTCCCTATGAGATGTTGTACATTGAATCAGCCTAGTCCTTATTTCTGTAGATCTCCCATGAAGGGAATGAGAGCCCCTGTGGTTCAGAGCCAGGCCCCAGAAGTGAAAGAAACAGCAGCTGAAGGGGTCTGAGCTAAGGCTAAGCCAGCTCACCAGGTTTTCTGACGTGAGGAAGAGGGGCTCCTGGGCCTCAGCCAAGGGCTCAGACGCCCACCTCCGACACCCGTTGATTTACCCACTTCAATTTGCTACCAGGTTTTAGGTAAACTAATATTTTGACTAAGGGTCCTTAGAGTGAGGACAGGGGTTTCTTATCACCCAGGTGGTAACACTGCAGAGGTCTTATGGCAAGGTCGTCATGGATTTCTAGAGGAATAGTGACAAGAAAGGAAGGAAGGAGGGAACAAAGGAGGGAGGGAGGGAGGTCATGCACTACCCTCCGGGTGCAGAACAGTTGCTGAGACACATGTTACAGAAGCGTGGAGCGCCCTGACCAGCAACAGCGGGGAGGGCTGCCAGAGGGAGCGGGCCTGGGTTCTGAAGCACGGAAGGATTGTCATTATGAGGGGGACTGGGAGCGGCAAGTATGTTTGGAGGTCAAATGCAGCGTGTCCATAAAACATAACCTCCTACCCCCTCCCCATAATTGTAATGGCAACAGTAGCTATGATTATTGAATATTTTCCAAAAAATACTAATAGTAGCTATCATTTATTGAGTATTTTGAGAAAAATACCATTATTATTCCCCAAAGTCCATGGCACCACCAGGTATTCAGGCTCAGAACCTTGGTCACTGTTCACGTCCCCTTCCACCAGCCACTTCTACCCACATCCAGGAAGTCACCAGATCCTGAGTATCTTTTCTCCTTAGGGCTGGAATGAGACAGACCTGGGTTCTGATCCCAGCACCATCACTTGTCAGCTGTGGGCAAGTGACTTGTTGGGCTAGTCACTTAACTTTTCTGTGCCTCAGTTTTCTCTACTGTACCAAGAGGATAACAGCACTTATAAGATTGTTGTGACAATTCAAATTAATGTATGTGAAGAACTTAGCACAATGTCTGGCAGAATGGACACTTGGGAAGCATGAGCTTTTTTTATTTCCACCAAACTACATGCTTCCCCCTGATCAAAACTGTGCTTATAACACTGTCCTGCTCAAGAACCTGTTAGTCCTGCCTCACCCCTTGCAGCCCGGCAAGATGGAGCAGCCCGGCAAGATGGAGCAGCCAGAAATTCCTGAACTTATTGTGCTACCTCTACTAGTTTACTAGGGCTGGGGTACCAAAATAACACTGTGGCTTAAACAATAGAAATTTATTTTCTTACAGTTCTGGAGGCTAGAAGGCCAAGATCAAGGTGTTGGCAGGTTTGGTTTCTTCTGAGGCCTCTCTTCTTGGCTTGCAGATGGCTACCTTCTCACTGCGTCCTCACATGGTCCTCTGTGCATACCCATCCTGGTAGGAGTCTAAATTTCCTCTTTCTATAAAGACACCGGTCAAATTGGATTAGGGCTCATCCTCAGCACCTCATTAAAAGATCCTATCTCCAAATATAGCTACATTCTGAGGTGCTGGAGGTTAGGGTTTCAACATATGATCCTTGTGGGGACACAATTCAGCTCATAACACTCCCTTCCTTCTTTGGGTCTTTACTCTTGTTGCTGTTCTCTCTGCCTGAAACACACCGTCCACCTCTCCTCCCTCCCCTGAAGACCTCCTACTCATCATCTAAAACTCAGCCAGAGCATTGCCACCTCCAGGAAGGCTTCCTGGCTAGACTGCTGTCTCCTCTGGGTTCCCACAGCACACTATGCTGACCTGTATACCACACACAAAAAACTGTCATTTTGTATGCCTATCTCCCCTGCTGGGCTGGATGCCAGTTGTTTTGATCTTTTCAGTGTCCCTTTCCCCCCCCTCATGATAGCATCTTCCTCACTTTGAAGAAGTGACACCCTCCACACGGCCTCCACTCCTGTGGTTCTGGTGGTACCCGTATCCTATGTAGTTGCTACTTCTTGCAACAGAGATGAGCATGTAACTCAGGCAGAGCCAATCAGAGTCCTTCCTTGAGATTTTTATCTATGAATGCTGGGTGAGAAAATGCTTGTCTTTCCCCTGAGAATCGGAACGATGTAAGCCTGGAACTTTGTGTGGTCGTGGCTCAGTCAGTCTCCTCCTACCGTGAATGACATCTATCCATAGGGGACAGAATGAGGCCTACACCCAGAGGAAACACTTACTAAGAGCCAGTCATTTTACCTAAATTTTAAACTTTTTATATTTAAGTTTTTTGTGTTTTTGGTAACACATTTAAATGGTTCAAAAATCAAAATAATACACAAAGCTATACAATAAGAAGTTTCAGTTTTATCCCTTTTCCTGTCTACTCACCTCTTACCACATAGGTAATCACTTTAAGAATTTTCTAATGGATCCTTCCAATGGTTCTTTATGAAAGTATAAGCAAATAATAATATATATTCTTTTTCCTCTCTCTTAAAAAAAGGAAGAATACTATATATACTGTTCTATACCTTGCTTAATTTTAATTTAACAATATATCCTGGGGTACTTTTGTCTATGACATTTGTCTTTCTTTTTTACAGCTGCATAATATTCCACTGTGTAGATGAACTACACAGTTCCTAAAGATGAACACCAGGGATTATTTCTAATATGTTTTCTATTATAAACAATGTTGCAATGAACAGACTTTGTATGCATCACTTCATATAAGTACAAGAGTATCTGTAGGCTTAATAATAATATAACCCAATTGAAAAAGTGGACAAAGTATTTGAACAGACATTTCTCCAAAGAAAATATACAAATGGCTGATAACCATATAAAAAGATGCTCAATATCACTAGTCTTTAGGGAAATGCAAATCAAAACTACCAAGAAATATCACTTCACTTCTACTAGGATGGCTACAATCAAAAAGACAGACAATAACAAGTGTTGGTGTCTTAGTCTGCTCAGGCTACTGTAACAAAAGCCCATAGACTGGGTGGCTTACACAACAGAAATTTATTTCTCATAATTCTGGAGGCTGGGAAGCCCAAGATCAAGGTGCCAGCTGATTTGACTTCTGGTGGAGGTTCTGTTCTGATCTTGCAGACAACCACCATGTCACTGAGTGACCTCTTTTTTGTCTACTTGTGGAGAGAGAGCTCTGGTGTCTTTTCCTCTCCTTTTTTTTTTACATCAACTTAATTTAACTTTAGATTTTAAATTATAAAATATTTCAAGGAGGATTTAAATATACACCCCAAAACAATAAAACTTATTAAAGAAAACATAGGAGAAACCCTTCAGCAAATAGGGCTGGGCACAGACTTCATGAATATGACCCCAAAAGCACGGGCAACCAAAGGAAAAATAAACAAATGGGACTATATCAAACTAAAAAGCTTCTGCACAGCAAAAGAAACAATTAACAGAGCTAAAAGACAACCAACAGAGTGGGAGAAAATATTTGCAAAATACACATCTGACAAAGGACTAATATCCAGAATATATAAGGAACTCAAACAACTTTACAAGAAAAAAACAAGCAACCCAATCAAAAAATGGGTAAAAAAAAATTTTTTTT
>NW_007728519.1:46194-58939 GCF_000696425.1 Galeopterus variegatus | reverse complement strand
ATGAAGTTGTTACAACAAGCAAATGGAAAGGACATTCTTGCGGGGGAGGGGAGAGAGGGAGGAGGGAGGGAGGTGTCGGTGATGGGCCATAATAATCATATACAGTGTATATTGACAAAATAAAAATTTAACAAAAAAAAAATATTTCAAGGATTACAGAAAAATACAAGAAAATGTAACTGACCTAGGCCATAATAATCATATACAGTGTATATTGACAAAATAAAAATTTAACAAAAAAAAAAAATATTTCAAGGATTACAGAAAAATACAAGAAAATGTAACTGACCTCCGTATATCACTTGATTTAACAAATGTGTACTATTTTGCCATATTTACTTCAGAACTCTCTCCTATTGTAGCAAATAAAATATAAAAGGCACAGATAAAGACCAATACCCTCATCCCTTCCTGCTCCCTTTCCTCAGGTTAACCACTAACCTGAAATTGCATGTTTTTGTACTTTTATTGCATATATCAACATGCTGTAAACAATACACTGTATTGCTTTTTTTCAATTTTTTTATTGTGGTAAAATACACACAACGTAAAATTTAGCATCGTAACTATTTTTAAGCGTACAATTCAGTGGCATTAAATACATACGTAATGTTGTGTAACCATCACCCCCATCCATCTCCATATCTCTTTTCATCTTGTAAAACTAAAACTCTGTACTCATTAAACAATAACTCCACATTTCCTCCTCCCCTGAGCCCCTAGCAACAACCATTCCACTTCCTATCTTGATGATTTTGACTATTCTGAGTACCTCATATAATTGGAATCATGTGGGCATCATAATGTTTGTCTTTTTGTGACTGGCCTTTTTCACTTAGCATAATGTGTCCTCAAGGTCCATCTATGTTGCAGCATATTGCAAAATTTTCCTTCTTTTTAAGGCTGAATAATATTCCACTGCATGGATATATCACATTTTGCTTATCCATTCATCCATTAATGGACACTTGGATTGCTTCCACATTTTAGCCATTGTGGATAATGCAGCTATGAACATGGGTGTACAATATCTTTCTCTTCTTATAAGAGCACCAGCCCTGTCACATTAGGGACCCACCTTTGGAACCTTATGTAATCTTTATCACCTCCTCACAGGCCCTATCTCCAAATACAGTCACATAGAAATTCAACATATGAATTTTGGAGGGACAGAAATATTCAGTCCATAACAAGTGATGAGAATGTGGAGAAACTGGAACTAATACATTGCTGGTAGGAATGTGAAACAGTGTAGCCACTTTGGAAAACAGCCTAAAAGTTCTTCAAAACTTTAACTGGAGTTATCATTTGACCCAGAAATTCTACTCCTAAGTATATACTCAAGAGAAATGAAAACATGTCCACACAAAAACTTGTACATGAATGTTTATAGCAGCATAATTCATAATGGCCCCAAAATAGAAACAACCCAAATGTCATCAACTGATGAATGGATAAATATATCATATATTTATACAATGGAATAAATATATTTAAGCAATAAAAAGCAATAAATTACTGATACATGTTACAGCATGGATGAACCTTGAAAACATTATGCTAAGTAAAAGAAGCCATTTGCAAAGGACCACATATTGGATGATGACATTTATATGAAATGTCCAGAATAGACAAATCTATATACAGGGAAAGTAGATTAGTGGTTATCTAGGGCTGGGGGAATTGGTAGGAAATGGGAGTGACTACTAATAGGTATGGAATTTGGGGGTGGGGGAGATGAAAATGTTTTAAAATAAATTGTGGTAAAGGTTGCACAACTGTGAGAATAAACTGAGAGTTGTTGAATTGTACACTTTAAATAGGTGAGTTGTGTGGCATGGGAATTATATCTTGAAAGAGCTGTTAAAGAAAAAAAGAGTATCTTGTAGGATAAATTTCCAGAACTGGAACTGTTGGGTCAAAGGGAAAATGCATTTAAAAATTTGAGGGATATTGGCAAATTGGGCTCCATAGGGGTTTTTACATTTTTATTCCCACCAGCAATGTATGCAAGTACAAGGCAGGTACTCTTATCTCCATTTTACACATGGGGGAACTGAGGCGTGTACAGTCAAGGATCACACAGCTAATAATATCCAGTTTTTAACTAAACTCAGGACTCTTGGAGTCTAAAACTTGTGCTCTGCTGCTTCCCATTCATTTGGTATTTTTTCCAATAGTCATCTGATCATCTTTTAAAAAACCACAGCATTTGATTGCATTGATTTTCTCTGTTGTTTTTCTGTTTTCTATTTTGTTTTTTCCTGCTCTGATCTTTATTACTTCCTTCCTTCTACTGATTTGGGTTTAATTTACTCTTCTTTTTCCATTTTTTAAGGTAGAAGCTGATGACACTATTTGAGACCTTTTTTTCCCCTAATATAGGGGTTTAGTCCTATAAAATTTCACCCAAGTACTGCTATAGTGGTATCCCACAAATTCTGACATGTTGCATTTTCATTTTCTATTGGTTCAGCATACTTTCAAATGTTCCTTTTAATTTCTTTTTTGACCCATGGGCTATTTAGAAGTGTCTTATTTAGCTTCCAAATATTTGAGGATTTTCCAGATATTGTTTTGTTGTTGATTTATAATTTAATTCCATTGTGGTTAGAGAACATACTTTGACTAATATTAAATTTATTGGAACTTGTTTTGTGGTCAGAATATGATCTATCTTGGTAAATATTTTATGAATACTACTGTTGTTGGGTGAAGTGTTTTATAAATGTCAATTAGGTCAAGTTGATTGATAGTGTTGTTCAAATTTACTATATATTCTTGCTGATTTTCTGCCTGCTTGTTCTATCAATTATTAAGAGAGAAATATTGAAATATCTGCAACTGTAATTGTGGATTTGCCCACTTACCTTTGTAATTTTATCAGTTTTTGCTTACTGTATTTTGAAGCTCTGTTATTAGGTGTATAAATGTTTGGGATTATTATGTCTTCTTGATGAATTGACCCTTGACCATTATGAAATTACTCTATTTCTGTTGATATTCTTTACTTGAAATCTATTTTGTCTTAAACTAATATAGTCATTCCAGCTTTTTGTTGATTTTTGATAGCATGATATGTCTTTATTCATCATTTGACTTTTAGCCTATTTATATATCATTATATCTAAAGTGGGTTTCTTGTAGGCAACATATAGTTGGATCTTGTTCTGTATAAACAGTCTGACAATCTTTGCCTTCTAATTGTGGTATTTAGACCATTTACATTTAATGTTATTATTCATATGATTGGGTTTAAATGTAACCTTCTTACTATTTGTTTTCTATTTATCCTATGTATTGTTCATTCCCTTTTTTTCTCTTTTTCTGCCTTTTTTGGATTGGGTGTTTTTTTGATTTCATTTTATCTCCCTTATTGGCTTAATTAGTTATAACTTTCTTTTATTGCTTACTTTTGAGCTTATAGTTTAAATGTTTAACTTCTTCCAGTCTACCTTCAGTTCACATATTGAATAAGAATCTTACAACAGTGTGCTTCCTTTTCCTCCCTCCTGATCTTTATGCCATTGTTGTCACATGTTTTACTTCTATATGTGTTATAAACCCAGAAACCTTATTATTTTTGCTTTAACCAATAAATTATCTTTTAAAGATATTTTTAAAAATAAGATAAAAAAGTATTTGATATTTTTCTACATAATTACATTTCCAGAAGACTTCATTCCTTTGTGTATATCCAGATTTCCATCTGGTATCATTTTTCCTTCTGTCTCAAGGACTTCCTTTAACATTTCTTGTAGATCAGGTCTGCTACTGATAAATTATTTCAGCTTTTAATTTTGAAGAAAATCTTTATTTGATCTCTGTTTTAAAATATATTTTCACCAGGTATAGATATCTAGGTTGATAGGTTTTTTGGTTTTGTTTTATTTTCTATATTCTGTACTTTAAAGATGTTATTTCCCTGCCTTCTGGCTTGAAATATTTCCAATAAAAAGTTTGCTGTCATTCTTCATTCCTTTGTATGTAATGTGTCTCTTTTTCTCTGCTACTTTTCAGATTTTCTCTTTATCACTTGTTTTAAGCAATTTTATTATTGTGTGACTTGGTGAAGTTTTATTCATGTTTCTTGTGCTTGATATTTGTTGAGATTTTTGAATCCAAGATTGATAGTTTTTGTGGAATTTGGGACCTTTTGGTTATTATTTCTTCAAATATTTTTGTGCTCCCTTCCTCTTTTAGGGACTCTAATTACACACGTTTTAGAATGCTTGAAGTTGTCTCACAGCTTCTTGATGATTCTGTATTTCATTTTGGGTAGTTTCTATTGCTATGTCTTCAAATTTACTAATTCTTTATTCTGTTAATCCCATCCAGTGTCCTATTTCATCTCAGACATTATATTTTTTCATATCTAGAAGTTTGATTTGGGTCTTTGGTTTTCTTTTCTCTCTACTTAACATGATCGATCATTACTTTAGCTTTCTAAACATGTAGAATATAGATATTATAATTGTTTTAGTGTCTTGTATATTAATTCTATCTTCTGTGCTACTTTTGGGCCTGTTTCTGTTGATTAACATTTCTCCTGATTATGGGTTGTATTTTCCTGTTTCTTTGCATGCCTTGTAGTTTTTGGTTGGATGAGAGACATTGCGAATTCTACCTTGTTGTGTGCTGAAATTATTTAGTATTACTATAAATATCCTTGATGTTTGTTCTGGAATGATGTTAAGTTACTTAAAAAGAGTTAGATTTTTTTGAGGCATACTTTGCAGCTCTGTAAGGCAGGATCACTACTTTTTTTCCCCCTGCTACTGAAGCAATACCATTCTAAGAAATCTACAGTAGTCCCCTTTATCTGATGGGGATATGTTCCAAGACCCCTCGTAGAAGCCTAGAACCGTGAGTAGTAGTGAACTCTATATATACTATGTTTTTTCCTATACATACACACCTATGATAAAGTTTAATTTATAAATTAGGCACAGTAAGAGACAAACAACAATAACTAATAAAATAGAACAATTATAACAATATGCTAGTATCACTACTCTTGTGCTTTGGGGCCATTATTAAGTAAAATAAGGGTTACTGAACACAAGCACTGCAATACTGTGATGGCTACTAAGTGACTAACAGGCAGGTAGTGTATGCAGTGTGGATATACTGGACAAAGGGATGATTCATGTCCTGGGTGGGATGGAGTGGAATGGCGTGAGATTTCATCACACTACTTAGAATGGCACACAACTTAAAACTTATGAATTGTTTATTTCTGGAATTTTCCATTTAATAATTTTGGACTGTGGTTGACTGTGGGTAACTGAAACCTTGGAAAGTAAAACTGTGAATAAGGGGGGACTACTGTACTTGATCCCCTGTGATTTATGGGGTTTTCCACTCTGTTTGATAGGGACACAGATTATTCAGGTCTGTGTGAACTTTGGGAATTGTTTCTTCTGCTCCTTTGGGATATTCTTTCCTCAGACTTGGGTGGTTTTCTCACATACAAGTGCTGTTTAATATTCAGTTTAAGGCTTGAAGAGGTCTCTTTGCAGATCTTTGAAGCTCTCTCTCTGAGAAGCTCTTTTCTCTCCATTCCCTGCCCTGTGAACTCTAGTTGCTTTGGCCTCTCAGACTCCCTGCTCTGTCAACTCAGGGAGATAGCTGGGATCCTGCTCCTTTTGCTGCAGCCTGGAAACTCTCCCCAGGTAGAAGCTGGCAATTGTAGGGCTCACCTCATTAGTTTCTGCTCTCCCAGGGATTGCTATTTTGTGCTGCCTGATGTTCAATGTCTGAAAACTGTTGTTTCATATATTTTATCTAGGCTTTCAGAAGCTTTAGGACAGGGAGTAGATCTACTCCTTCTTATTTCATATTTCCAGAAACCCTGTAACTACATTTTCACATTTAATTATCACAATAATCTTGTGTATTTGGTATGATTATCCCCATTTTACAGATGAGGAAAATTGAGACTTAGAGATTAAGGTGTAGTGTGGTACAGTTGAGAGGCAGAAGAATGTAACACTGTGTGGACTGTGTAGCCAAACTTCGTTTGACTCTCAGATTCTCCAATTATTAGTTGTGTAATTTCTCTGTGGGTCAGTTTTCCCACCTGTAAGATCTGGGATGATAATAATAGAAATGACCTCATAGGATTGTTGGGGTAATTAAGTGAGTTAATATATCACTGGCTCATAATTACTATGTAACTACTAGCCATTATTATTAGAGTACCAGAGCTGGGTGACAGGCAGACCCATTTTGAATTCTAGCTCCATCACTAACTTACTGTGGAAGCTTTGCCACATGTATCAGTCAGGGTTCAATTAGAGAAACAACTACTAGGAGATTCTAACCTAGAACATATAGAAAAGGGAATTCTGGGAAATGTCATTCAGCCGAGCCTCACTGGCACATTACAAACCTACCACACCATGCTACTTCAGTGCTCTGATAGTCCATTTCCTCATCCGTGGGGTGAAATAGTGATACCCCTCACCAGATTAAATGGGGTACAGCAGATGAAGCACTTGGCACATTGTCTGGCATGGGGTAGGTTCCGTAAATGGTTTATACCCTAACTGCCCAGGATCCCACAGATAATAGCTGCCTGGGGAGTGACCTGAACCCACGGCTACTGTCCCCAAAGCCTATTGCTATTCCCAGTGCACCATGCTGCCTCCCTGTGCTGGGCCTGGGAGCATGGAAATGAGTAAGACAGTACACGGCTCAGTAGGGGGGTAAGCCAGGGGCACAGATAAACATAATATAGGTCAGAACAAGAAAGGCAGTCACCATTATCGGGAGTTTTCTACAAGACTGACTCTGAGCTGGACTCCCTGTAAGTGAGGGGGAGGAAGGGATCCATGGTTTGCTGCATCTGTCCTCTGTGCCGAGCACTGTGACAGGCAGTTTGTGTGATGATCACACTTAGTCCTCACAATTAAAGAATGAGCTAGATATTATTATCTTCCCCACAATACATGTAAGGGAACTGAGACCCAGAGAGATGAAGTCACAAAGAGACCAAATGACAGAGCCCCCAATTCCCAGGAGATGACTAGACCAGCAGTGGAAGCTGCAGCTAGGGGTCTGTCCTGGGGCCACTTCTGAAGACAGGGACTCCCCTGAGCTCAGAAGCCAGGGCAGGCTCTGGAGCCCCTCCCAGGCCTGCCCCGGTGCCTGTGTCTGCCCGTGGGTGGCGGGCGTGGTGGTGGCTGCAGTGCCGCGGTGGTGGCAGCGGTGGAGGCAGCAGGGAGACAGTCACACCTCGGTGTTTTGTAAACTGTTTCTCACAGCTTGTTTGTTCCGGGTTAGGGCTGGAGCGGCACCGTATGGAAGTGTGACTCATTGTTTAATGTGGCAGCTCATTAGCAGAGCTTGTTGCTGCCTCTGATTTCTCTGCTCTTGCTAATTGGAGAGCCCAGTGGGGCCCTGGCTTCCCATGAAGAACCAGCCCAGCTCCCCCAGGGCTGCAGCTGGCCCTTGCCCCTCCTGGCTCCCTGAGGAGACCACCCCATGCCGGTGGGCACTCGTATCAGCCAGACCTGGTTCCAATCCCAGCTCACCCGGGCTGTGTAACCTTTGACAAGGCGCTCCTCCTCTCTGAGCCTCAGTTTCCTTATCTACCTAATAGGGGAAATAGTATCCACCTTATCAGGGTGGGTGAAAGTCAGAGTAACAATATGTGTAAAGCCTTCTGGTACGTAGTAGATGCTCAGTAAGCAGTCGTGGAGTGTTCTTAAGCTTAAGCTGAAACCACAGACAGTCCGTCTGTCTTCACCTCCCACAAGTGCTCCAGAGGCTCGGGGTGTGAGGCCATTTCCCGCTGTAGGTAATCTAACAACATTTCTTCCTTCCATGCTTAACCCCTCACAAGGCGAACAAGCCGAGGGGTCCCTGGCTCAATTTGCTCTCTGCACCCCCAGAGGAGGGAGCACAGCCCAGCTTTGGCAGGTCCTGGCCTTCCCTGGAGTGGAAGTCTGCTCTCCTGGAGCGTTCCTTTGAATCCCGGCTGTCCTCTCTGAGACCACAGAACATGTCGGCTCCCATTGCCCCGTGACTGTCCTTTGCTATTTGAGGATAGTGATCACATCCCCTCTCCCAGTCTCCTCTCCAGGAGGAGTGCGGCCAGTTTCTTCAACTGTCCCTTCCATGCCATAGTCCATGTGGTCACTGAATACAGCCCCACTGGACTGTGAGGCCAGAGGTGCCCTTGGAGTTGTGCAATGCTGTGGCCTCATTCTGAGTCCCTTCCTTCCTCCTCCCTCTCTGTGGATATAGCACTCTTGCCTAGGTGCCTCCTGAATGTGCGGTCTAGAATTCAACTCCGTCTTCCGCACAGAGCGGAGCGGCCCCACCTCCTCTTGTGCTGAGACCCGCCCTGCCCAATGGCAACAGAACATGAGCCACATGTGTAATTTTCTAGTAGCCACCTTAATAGAAACAAAAGGAAATACTAACAATAACTTGAACATATTTTTATTTAACCTAATATATCTAATATATTATCATCTCAGCATATAATCAGTATAAAAATCCTTAATGAGATACTTTAAAATTTTTTCAGGGGCCGGCCCGGTGGCGCACTCGGTAGAGTGCGGCGGTTGGGAGCGCGGTGGTGCTCCCGCCGAACGCATATAGAGACCGGTCCGCTCACTGGTTGAGCGCGGTACGGGCGTGACACCGAGGGTTGCGATCCCATTACTGGTCACAAAAAAAAGACAAAAAGGAAAAAAAAAATTTTTTTCATACAAAATTTTCAAAGGGGTTTTTGTACTGATAATACATCCCATTTTGGACTAGCCTCGTCTCAAGCACTCAGTAAGCAGCATGGCTGGTGACTCCACCTCTGTTAACGCGTAACGCGGTCTGATCTGGCTGGGGGGGTGGCTGGCTGGCGCATCGCTCTGATTCAGGAGGAATATTCTGGTGCCTGAGGGTGAGGGCCTCTGGCTGTTAGAAGATCCCTGGGTGCCAGTCTTTGTTCTATCACTTTACAGTGTATGAGAGAAGTCACTTTCCCTTTCCAGGCCTCAGTTTCCTCATCTGACAAGCAGGAAGTTAGAGGCAAAGAGAAACACCTGCTCCAGGCTTGAATCCTCATGGCGCTCTTTATGTGCTGTCTTATGTGTTCCTCAGGAAAGCCCCAGGCTTCAGACTGGGCCCCAAGACTTGCTTCAGGGGCCTGGGGATTCACAGGGCTGATGGGTTGGTTGCTCCTGCATTTCTGGTCACCATGGATAGCAGGGTGGCTCAGTGTCAGGCATGCAGCCCCCAGTCTTGTCCCCTTCCTTGTTGTGACTCCTTCCCTAAGTAACAGACAAAGGACAGGTGATGGCAGTGTTTTGAGGTGTGTTTGCAGGTGGCAGTTTGCTAGATGGAAACACCTCCATCTACCCAGGTGTCTGGTCTGTCACTCCAGAGCTGTCCCACCATGGTATCCCCTCCCTGTGCCTGCTCCTGCTTTGCTAGGACACAGAGTAGTAAAACTCCAGGCATCACAGGGTCCTCTTTTCAACTGCTTCCTCCCCAACCCTCTCATCCAGCTGACTTCTTCCTGACAACAGACCTTCCTTCCAATCCAAGAGCCACCATGTGACTTTGAGCAAATTACTTCACTCGACAGAATCTCAGTGTCCATGTCTGAGATAGGGGAGCATTCCGCCTTCCACATAAGGTTGGTGGGAGTAACCACTGTGATTGTGTGATATGTGACGTGTAAACATGCCTCACTCAGTACTTTGAGTAAATGTCAGCTGTGACCGAATCTTCACAAGTCTTCTTAAGAACAACTTAGTCTTCCTCCCCTAAACTGAACCTTCACCCGGGCTCCTCCATGTGCTCTGCACGGCCTTCCTCCCATCCCCCCAGACAGCTTGCCCTTCTAGCCTGGCCAGGCTGACTCCCCACTGACTTCTGAACGGAGAGCTTGTCCACAGGTGACCCCTCCTCTCTAGGAAGAGCCATGGAATGATGGGGCTGGAGGGACACTCAGTGGTCATGCCTGGGATACCTCAGCACCAAGACCAACCATCTTTGAAAATAAGACAGACATGACTTCTAGTGAGAATCTTTCTAAAGTATATTATATCCTTCCCTGTGTTTCCAAAAAGAGGGTAATTGACCCGAATTTCACTTTTTCTTGATAATTCGGCATCATCATTAGGGATAGACATTACTGTATTAAAATAAGGAGTGGAGAACACTAACCTTTGTTAAGTGCCCACTTGGTACTGGGTGTATTATTAAAAGATGTCATCTAATTCTTATATAACCCTGATATAAAGTCTGAATATTATCCTCTTTTCCCAGATGAGGAAACTGAGGCTCAGAGCTGTGTAGAGACTTGCCAAGGCCTCATGCAGAGGGGTTCAGCCCCTTCCCCCTCCACACAGCCTCCCAGGGGCCACTGGGCTCCATCTTGAGGGCCCCTGGCAGGTAGGAGTCCTTATGTGAGCTTCACAGGGTGGCTTTGCCTTGCTGGGGGCTGCTAGTATGTACTAGGGAAGCTGCTGCCTCACTTTTTGGTCTGGACTGGTCTGAGAAAGCATGTTCTGTAAACACACGCTTTTGAGCCTTTGCTTTTTCTACCTGTCTGTGACATGTGCACTATTTATTAGTTTCTTCTTCCTTAATCACTCTCTTCTCCTGGCTCTCATGAGTTCTGAATGATTTCTTAGCTCACTGACTGCTCCTTCTAGAAGCTTTTCCCTTCTACCCTTGCTCTGCTCCCCCTAACATGCTGGTGTCCTCCAACATCCCCCTTTGGCTCTCTGCTCTTTTCTCATCTTGTTTCACTTCACCCCTGAGGTCTTGGCCCCCCACTGTGCCAAGGGCTCCCAAATTCATATCTCCTGTCTGGATCTCTCCCCAGAGCTCCAGACTGTATATCAACTGCCTGCCAAATGGATGTCCCACGGGCATCTCAAACTCAGCTTCCCCAAGCAGAATCCATCATCTTCCCCTGAAGCCTCCACCTCTTCCTGTGATCTCTGTCTCAGTGAACACCCCTCCCTGCTGCCCCATACCTTATAATAATACAAGCTAATATTTCTGAAGGGTTTATCAAGTACAGCCTGCATGCTAAGTGATTCCAGGGCTCTCACTTGATCCTTAATCAACCCAGAGAGGTTGGTATTATTTTATTGTCATCCCCATTTCATAGATGAAAATATAATAGAAATTCCTGGCACATAGTAGGCACTTGAAAGTGCCGAGTTTTTCTATGACTTTTGTTTCTGCAGCAATCTAAATTCATAAATCTTGGGACCGGCCCGTGGCTCACTTGGGAGAGTGTGGTGCTGATAACACCAAGGCCAGGGGTTTGGATCCTTATATAAGGATGGCCGGTTAGCTCACTGGCTGAGTGTGGTGCTGACAACACCAAGTCAAGGGTTAAGATCCCTTTACCAGTCATCTTTTAAAAAAATAAATAAATAAAAAATAAGAAAGAAATAAATTCATAAATCAAATCCACTATGCTCAAGCTGAGCCAGGGGAAACAGCATTTCCCACCTGGGACATCAGCAGGTGTCCGGCTTGTTCTGTGACCTCAGCTTGGCAAACTGATCACCCAGGCTGGTTCCTCATTCTGAGCTGTCTGATCCCAGATCCCTCCCAGCTGAACTCCAGACCCTGCTTCAGAGGCAGCGCTGTCTGCAAAGATGCTATGCAGTTATACAGGCACTCAGTTATAGACATGCAGCCCTCAATCCTGCCCCCTTCCTCATTGTGACTCCTCCCTTGAGTAACAGCCTAAGGACAGGTGACGGCAGGCAGTGCTTTGAAGTATGTTTGCAGGTGGTGGTCTGCTGCATGGAAACACCTCCATCTGCCCAGGTGCCTCATCTGTCTCTCTAGAGCTGTCCCCCCATGGTAGTGGTTGTGAGGCCAGATCTTGGTCCTCCTCTGTCATTCTTACCATTATTGTCATTATCACCATTATTGTTGGTATCATCCTCACAACAACCACATGAAGTAGGAGTTGTCAATGCTACCTTACAGCTAAGAAAACCGGGGCTCAGGGAGAGGAAACAACTTGCCCAAGGTCATAGCACTACAGCCAGTACCTAAACCAGGCCTGCTGGTTTATATTCTTTCCATGTTGAGTTTTGGCGTGGTCATTTGGTTAAAGAGAGTAAAGTTAAGTTGTTCTTAAAATGACTTGTAAAATGTAGCATCTGGAAAATGAAAAAAGAGAGACTTGTAAAGAGTCAGTCACAACGAACGTCGACTCAAAGACTAGTATTCTGCAGACACTGGACGAGGCACGTGCGCGTATATTATCTCGGTTGTTACCCCACCAGCCTGTGAGGAAGGGGAATTCTCCCTATCCCAGACGTGGACAGGGAGATTCTGTCAGGTGCAGCGGTTTGCTCAAAGTCACACAGGTGACAGGTGATGCCCTGGGATTGGAAGGCAAGTCTTTGAGACTCCAGGCCCAGTTCTTGGTCCTCTGTGGGACCGTGGTCAGGAGCGAGGAACTGGGGAGCATGCAGATGAAGGGAGGGAACCTTCGGTGATGTGATGTCTGGGGTTTACTCTAATATGTTCTCATAGAGCAGGAACAGGCACAAAAATTCTCTTTTTTTTTTGATAAGGAAACTGAGGTTTAGCCTGTTGGAAGTTACACAGCTGGAAGGTGGTGATGCTGGTATTCAGCTTGCGTCTGTCTGACTCTTAGGCCTTTGTCTTCTGCGCCACTCGACACTGTGATGGCCAAAGCTACACTTCCCCACCCACACCCCTTTCTTTTTTTTTTTTTTTTTTTTTT
>NW_007728519.1:43836-45206 GCF_000696425.1 Galeopterus variegatus | reverse complement strand
CCCCTCGCTCAGCCAGTGAGCGGCCGGTCTGTATGTGGGATCCGAACCCTCGGCGGGAGCACCACCACACTTCCCAATCGGCGCACTATAGACCCACACCCCTTTCTGACAGTCTCTTCTCTAAGCCATAGCCTGAGGTCCATTGGGAACTCTGGATCCTTTTGTCTCAGGTGGAAAGGATTTGGGCCCCTCTGCCTACAACCCCTAATAGAGTCAGGCATTGTACTAGGTAATTTACATGCATTACTTCATTTAATCCTCACAACAAACCTGTGAGGTAGAACCTGATATTATCTTCATTTTTATCATAAAGAATCTGTGGCCTAGAGAGGTCATACAGTTAGAAGTGAGTAAAATGGAATTTACATCAGGGACTAACTCCAGAACCAAGTTCTTAACTGCTACACTCTTCTACTTTTTCTTGTCTGAGCTGAGTATAGATTTCACTCTCTGAGGTATATCCTGCCATTAGCCCTAAAGACCAGAGTCCAAGTCTCCAGTTACCCTGTCACTACCCATCAATTCCTACCCCTTCTTAAAGACACCATTCACACACATCTATCCCCATGATTAGGTCCTACCGTCAGTCAGGGACTTCCTTGGGCCATTTTTATACCTAATCTTCAATTCTCACATTACCTTCAAGGTAGGCATTATTGTCTCCATTTTCCCAAGGAGGCAGTTGGGGCTCAAGGAGTCTCACGGGGTCGGCATCAAGCTCCCAAACCAGACCTGTCTGTCTGCAAGACCCATGCTTTTTCTACTCACCATGCCCCTTCCTGCCCAGAGGCCACGAGGGAGCCTGATAAATCTGCCACTTAGAATCATGATGCCTGAATTCTGGCTAGCTCTGCCCCACCCAGGTGCCTTACACCATCTCTGAAACTCAGCTCCCATGCATGCAGCGGGAGGAGGGGGCAATGGCTCGGTGATGTCTAAGGCTCCCTCCTGATCTGAAAGTATCGGGTCCTATCCTCATGACTCCATCTCAAGGCCCACAGAGAGAACAGGGCCCAGCTGCAGCAGAGGACCACCCTCCTGAGCTTGGGGCTGATGCTCTGGTAGCTCCGGCCATCCCTGTAGCTCCAGAGAGGTCACAAGTCATATCCTTCCTCAATGGCGCCAATTCACCTAACTGATTTCCCTGGGCCCCTGGAACCTTCCCCAAGACCCTTCACGTCAATCTCAATGTCTCATGCCCCCCTGCACTCATCAGGTCTGTCCTGGGGCAGGGTGGGTAAAGAGACCAGGCTGCTGGCTTTTCAGCTGGACTCTTCTTGGGGGCACTCATTCATTCATTCATTCATTCATTCAAGTACTTACTCAAGGACAGGTATTCTAGCAACTCTTCTTTTTTCCTTCACTATTTT
>NW_007728519.1:32774-43438 GCF_000696425.1 Galeopterus variegatus | reverse complement strand
CTAAGGCTCCCTCCTGATCTGAAAGTATCGGGTCCTATCCTCATGACTACATCTCAAGGCCCACAGAGAGAACAGGGCCCAGCTGCAGCAGAGGACCACCCTCCTGAGCTTGGGGCTGATGCTCTGGTAGCTCCGGCCATCCCTGTAGCTCCAGAGAGGTCACAAGTCATATCCTTCCTCAATGGCGCCAATTCACCTAACTGATTTCCCTGGGCCCCTGGAACCTTCCCCAAGACCCTTCACGTCAATCTCAATGTCTCATGCCCCCCTGCACTCATCAGGTCTGTCCTGGGGCAGGGTGGGTAAAGAGACCAGGCTGCTGGCTTTTCAGCTGGACTCTTCTTGGGGGCACTCATTCATTCATTCATTCATTCATTCATTCATTCATTCATTCGAGTACTTACTCAAGGACAGGTATTCTAGCAACTCTTCTTTTTTCCTTCACTATTTGTAATTTGTTATAAAAATATTCAACAATGTAGAAGTATATAAAGTAAGAGGGGAGGCTCTATCCAGCTGCCAATATCACTCCTGATTGGAACTAACCACTCTGAACATTTTTGAGGAATCCTTCCAGATATTTTTATATATGTGCAAACATACATGCAAATATAATACACATGTGTAATATTTACAGAAATGGAATCACATGACACACAGTGCCGGGCACGTAGTAGGCACTATTACTTTTCTGTCTCACTTAATGCTGTATTATGGCTATCTTTCTGTGTTAGCACATAGAAATGTACCTTATTATTTTTGAAAGCTGCAAAGTTTTCCTCTGTGGAGTTGTGCCATAACACAATCTCCTTCAGATGACCTTCAGTGCCTTGCTATTACCACTATGGCTGTCACTTCTTGAGTGCCTGTCACTGTTGATGGCCTTAGTACGTATTTTTATGGATATATCATTCTTGTTCTTGGATACTGTTTTAGTCCATTTCTGTTGCTTGTAACAAAATACTTGGAACTGGATAATTTATAAAGAAAACAAAATGTATTGCTTACATTTTCAGAGGCTGGGAAGTCCAAAGTCCAGGGAACACATTTGGTGAAGGCGCTGGTGGTGGCAACAGTGACTCTGGGGTCTCACATGGCAGAAGATGGCAGAGCAGAGAGAGAGAGAGAGAGACTAACCTCATTCACTCTTCTTTTCAAGCCCTCAGAACCACACCCCTGACTACCATCATTAATCCATTCACTGTGACATGGTCCTACAATCTAATTACCTCTTCAAGGTCCCACCTTTCAATCACCTCTTTACACTGATTTCCTACCCTCTTTACACTGTCACAGTGGGGACTAAGTTTTGGCAGATATCTCAGATATAATAGGTGCTCAGGAGGTTGTTGGAAGACCCAGCTCAAACATGTCACCTCTGTGAAGCCTCTCCTATTCCCCTTCCCTGTCCCCTCCTATCCCCCATTCAGGCCCTGTGCTGAGCCTGAGAGAGAAAAGAGTGAGATGAAGACCCCATGCTAGAGGAACTCACAGACGAGCAGACTAAACAGGTGTAGAAATGGATAATTATATCAGAGAGTGAGGACAACAAGAAATGCACACAAGGAACAGAGGAGGAATGACTGACACATTTGTGATGGTTAATTTGGTGTGTCAACTTGACTGGGCCAAGGAGTGCCCAAGATTAAACATTATTTCTGGGCATCTGTGAGGGTGTTTCCAGATGAGAATGGCATTTGAATCAGTGGACTCAGTAAAGGAGATTGCCCTCCCCATTGTGGGTGGGCATCGTGTGATCTGTTGAAGGTCTGAATAGAACAAAAATTGGAGGAAGAGAGGATTTGTCCTCTTCCTGCCTGCCTGCTTGAGCTGGGACATCTGTCTTCTCCTGCCCTTGGACTGGGATTTACATCATCAGCTACCCTGGTTCTCAGGCCTTTGGGCTTGGACTGCAACCACACTATTGGCTCTCCTGGACCTTCAGCTCGCAGATGGCAGGTCATGGGACTTCTCAGCCTCTGTAGTTGTGTGAGCCAGTTCCTCATTACCTATCTATCTACCTAATCTATCTCCCATTGGTTCTGTTTCTCTAAACCCTAATACAACATCCAAAGGGGTCCAGGGAGACTTCCTAGAGGAGGGGACAGCTAATCTGAATTTCAAAGGATGCCGGGAGTTTGTCAGGTGTGTGAGGAACTGCAGTGGTTCTGTCTTTACTCTATGCATGACTTTCTGCCTGCATCTGTGCCTCTCTCCCTCATTCATCACTCGTGCCACATCTACTTTCAAAAAAGAGATTTGGGGTAGATTCTAATTTTTACAAAATGACACATACAATAACAGAAGGACTATTAAGTGAGGAAAAGGAGTAAGAGTTTTGTAACAAAGTGGGAAAAGAGAATGAGCCATAAACCTAAACCGAGAATAGTGGCTTCACTTGAATTCAAGATTTAGCTCTATGCTTTTCAGCAGGCAAAGAGGTAGCATTGCTGCACCTACTGCGATGTGGGACAAAGGGCGGTCCAGTACAGGCCACCTTCCCACCCCACCCCAGCTCTACTGACCCTTGGTTTCTTCACTATGTGCACGGCTCCCTCGTGTACTTGGCTGGTCAGTGATTTGAACTGATCTTTAATTTCGTCTCATTCATATGACTAAACTGGATGGACAGGTTGTGCAGCCAACAGTTTTGGAACACGTACCATGTGCCACTCTTCCACAACTACCCTACTCTGTGATATAAACAAAGAAGAAACTGAGGCTCAGAGGAATTAAGTGAAACATCGGCCAGATTGGATCAGGGGCCCACATCTTCCGACCCCATCATAGCCTCTTTGTGAGTTTGGCTGGGAGGGATCTGAGGATATGAAATATCTCAGAACAAGGAGCCAGCTGAGGTCACAGAACAAGCCGGACACCTGCCGATGTCCCAGGTGGGAAATGCTGTGTTCCCTGGCTCAGCTTGAGCATAATGGATTTCATTTATGAATTTAGACTGTTGAAAAACCAAAAGCCATAGAAAGAGCCAGCACTTATCAAGTGCCTACTACGTGTGCCAGGAACTTCTGTTACTATATCTTCGTCTGTGAAATAGGGATGACGATAAAATAATACTAACATCTCTGGGTTGATTAGAGATCAAATGAGAGCCATGGAGTCACTTAGCATGGAGGCTGTGCTTTATAAGCTCTTGAGAAATATTATTATTGTCTTTGTCATTATTATTATCATCTTCACAGTAGCCCTGTGAAGTAGGTATTGCTAATGCTACCTTACTGCTGAGGAACTGAGGCTTGGGGAGATGAAGTGTCCGAGATCACAGAGTTAGAGCCAGGACTCTAACCCAGGCCTGATGAACTCAGTTCCTGCGTTCTCTCTATGTTAAGGAACAGAGGCCAGGAGATAAAATGAAAACCACAGCCAGCCCTGGGGTGAGTGTGTATGGTGTTAGGTCCCTCTACTAGGCAAGGGGGCCTCTGAATGGCAGTTGCAGAGAGAACTTGGACACACATAGCTGGCCTGGGTACTGCAGCTACAGGTGGTCACCATGGTGGGGCTATGCTCGGGCCATGCTTAGTGCCAGAGGAACAGCAGAGAAATGTCTGCAAAGCAAGCTGGGGCTGGAGCCAGGTCCCAGGGTACCAGGCAGGGTCAGGCCAGCTGAGGGGGTCATCTCTCAGCACTTGGGTGATGGGAGCTTAGGAAGGGTAGGATGACAGCATTGGCCTGGTCTTCACTTTTGACTTGTCCTCACTTAGTCTAACCCAAATATTCAACTACAGTGATTAAAAAGTAGAAGTTAAGGGTGTGGGCTGAGAGTGTTTCACAAAACATGGAGGAATGTCCCATCCTGCTACCCTGTCAACCGCCCTTGGCCTGGGCAGTCTGTGCCACCCTTATGTGGTGTCACCCACCCACGCAGTGAGCAACCAGGTGAGGGAAAGCAGTTGTAGTGGCGAAACATCAGCTTTGGGGTTGGAAAACCCTGGCATAGATCCTGGCTCTGTGACCTGGGTAAAGTCACTTTATGTCTTTGAGCCTCTGCTACCCCTTCTAAAATAAAACGAGCTCTCAGGGTTAATTAAGGATTGGGTGAGGACCATGGAAACTGAACTTAGTAGGTACTTAATAATATTATTATCTTTGTCATTGTCTTAATCTGTTTGGGCTGCTACAACAAAATACTATAATCTGGGTGGGTTATAAACAACAAAAATTTCCCTCTCACAGTCTGGAGGTTGCGAAGTCCAAGATCAAAGTGCTGACAGATTTGGTGTCTGGAGAGGGCTGCGCTGTAGTTCATAGACATCAACTTTTCACTGCAACCTCACATGGCAGAAGGGGCAAGGGGTCTCTCTCAGGCCTCTTTTATAAGGCCACTAATCCCATTCAGAAGGGCTTCACCTCCATGACTTAATCATCTCCTAAAGGTCCACCTCCTAATACCTTGTGGGGAGAGGATTTTAATATATGAATTTTGGGGAGACATACATTCAGGTCATAGTGGTCATTATTATTATCATCATCCTCATGACAGCACTGTGAAGTTTCCTCAGCAGATGCCCTTAGTTTTCTCAGCTGCCAAATGGGAATAGTGTGGACTCCTCCAGCGTGTGGCTTTCAGGATTAACTGAGAGGGACCGCACAATACCCGGCACATGGAGGCCTTTTCCTCCCTCCTCTGTCAGCCGCCTCTGTTTGGTTGTTGCTCCAGTGATCTTGATGCAGCAGGAGTCAATGGCCTCTCTGCCAGGATTCCTCATGCTGTAGGGTCCTGAGACAAAGAGTCAGGCTGAGGAGGTTGGGATGCTTGCCATGCCCCAAGGGGACACAGGGCAAGGCCGTGCCGTGGGCCAGAGAGAGGGGAATACTTACAGTTCCTCAGAGGTTCAAAGATCCTCCTCCACCACATTCCTTTTATTCTCATACCCTCTCCGGGGGGTGGGTGATGGGATCTCCATTTTGCAGATAGGGCAACTGAGGTCACTAACCAAGTCCCAGGTCACATAGTGGGTCCTTGACGGAGCTGGTACTAGCTGCCTCCCTCCACAGCCACCCACTGGCCAGTGCTCGGGCTGAGGCCGCTGAGGGGAGAGCCACAAACTCAGGGCACTATTGGTGTCTGGGGCTCCTCACACACAGGGCTCACAGGGCTGCTGCTTCCATGGCCTGGTGGGCCTGGGGGGACCCGGCAAGAGGGGAAGCTGGAAGAGGAAATCTTCTCCTAGAACCCTCACTCCCTTTCCAATGAGGACCCCTTGTAGTCATGATTCGCTCTTCAGAGATTCAGACTACTTTAGTACTTTGCAAGGAGGTTTCAGGGCCCTGTGAACATCAGCCTCAGATGGAAGCTTTGAGATTATCTGCTTCAGGCTTCCCCACCCATTTGACTGATTAGGAAATAGAGCCGCAGGGAGGAGAAGTGACTTAGCTAAGAGCAGAGCCATAGCTGAACACTCCAGACCAGTGTTCTGATAGCATCAGTGAATCAGGGAGATAAGAGGACTGGGGTTAGGACAGTCCAGAGGAGAAGTCACATGGACAGGGCAGGGCAGGACAGGGCAGGGCCGTGGGGCCATGGTGAGCTGCTAGTTCTTATTCTGCGGTCAAGTCCTCACTTCGTCTTTTCCCTGCAACAGCCCTGGGAGGTCAGTGGTGTTGTCCTCACTTGTACAGGGTGAAAAATAGGACTCAGAGAAGTCCAAAGTCAACAGCTTCTTAGTGAAGGAGGCAGAATTCAAATCTGGACCTGTCTGTCTCCAAATTCTACACCTTTTCTGTTACACCTCTTGTACTGGGTTCAATAGTGTCCCCCCCCCCCCAAATCACGCCCTTCCTGGAACCTCAGAATGTGACCTTATTTGGAAATGAAGTCTTTGCAGATGTAAATGGCTAAGTTAAGCTGAGGTCATACTGGAATAGGATGGGCCCTAAATCCAATGTAGCTGTTGTCATTGTAAGAAGAGGAGAGACACAGAGAGAGGCACAAAGGAGATTGTCATGTGAAGACACAGTCAGGGAAGAACACCATGTTAAAACGGAGGCAGAGAGTGGAGTAACCTGTCTAGAAGACAAAGACTACCAAGGATTGCCTGTGACCACCAGAAGATAGAAGAGGCAAGAAAGGATTGTCCTCTAGAGGCTTCAGAGAGAGCAGAGAGCTGCCAACACGCTAATTCCAGACTTCTAGCCTCCACACTGTGAGACAATAAATTCCTGTTGTTTTAAGCCACCCACTTTGTAGTACTTTGTTACGGCAGCCCTGGCAAACTAACATACCTCCTTTCCACAGTACGGAAAGAGGAGTGACTTATAGGCCTTGTGGATCCCAGGCATGGTTCTGGTAAAATTTAGACTATCAGGGCAAATCCAAGGTGGAAGAGAAGGATGAAGGGAACGCACATTGGTTTAATATTTACTCTGTGTTGGGCACCTCACATGTGGGATCTTGATCATACACCATAGTTAAGTATAGCTGTTCCCATTTCACAGATGAGGAAACTGAGGCTCAGAGAAAGGAAGTTATTGGCCCCTAAGCTGATTTTCCCCTTGCCCCGGGTACTGTGCAAGGAGCAAAGTCAGACTCGAGTTTGAGTCCTAGGGAGGCAGGCTACTTACCTCTCAGATGGTTGTGAGAATAAAAGAATTAATTCCTTCATTCAACAAATACTTACTGAAGGTTTCCTCTGTGCCAGCCCCTGCTCTAGGCTCTGGAGACACACAGTGAACAAGATGGGCCAAGTTCTTGCTCCCAAGGAGCCAGATTTTAGTGGACACCTGTCAGGCAGGGGCACTTAGTAAGTCTTCAGTGAAACTTATGGGACTAAGAATATAGGGTTGAATGGGGTGGATTGTGTGCAGAATGGACTTGGCCTGTAGGAGGAGCTCACTTTGACACTGATTCTCTACCACTGGCAGTGGTGGTCCTTTGGGCTGGGGCCCCAGGTTCTTGGACACTCAGCAGTCGCTGCTCTAAGCTCCCTCCCCCAAAGCCAGCAAAACTTTGTTCCAGGCATGGTCTGTGGAGGCAGCTGAAGGGGCTTGGGTCTTCTCATGGGGGCCTGCCTTATGGCACTGTCCCCTCAGCCATGCCTCTTCAGCTCAGCTCCACCCACTCCCTGACACTGTCCCCTCCTGGGCCAGGCCTAAGCCTGCCCTGGAAGCGCTCCCAGCTGTCCTGATATCCCCTCTGGCTTCTGCAGATGCTCCGCCTTTACACCCCTGGAGGCCTCTTCTGGGCCACCAGCCCCTCCCCTCCCTCTCCAGAGGTGTCCCCAGACATCACCCCTGTGCTATTCTTTTTTCCTGACAACTGTGGCATCAAATGTCACCCAGGCTCTGCTCATTACAGGCAGGGTGGGGCTCTTGGTGACAGTGTGGTTTAGGGGAGGGTCCTCTGGATCCCCCCCGTGAAGGGCTAGGAACGGTTGGGTTGGTCATGGTCTGGCTGTGCTCCCAACTCACTGTGCTACTTTGAGCCAACCTCCTCCTCCCCAGACCTCAGTTTTTCAGAGCCCATCAAGGGGAGGCAGCCCTCTGATTTTGGCAGAGGGTATGAGGACCAGGAACATAGGCAAAGCCTGTGCAAGTGGCAGCAGCTAACACCGAGAGCTGACTTTCTCCAGGTGGGCTCTGGAAGGGGGTTGTTGGGGAGACAAAGCAGCTATGCACATCAGACTTTGGAGAAGCCTGTCCTTGTGTCCTCGCTTGCCCCGAGTGAGCCGGGAGAGCTGGCAGCGCACTGGGAGGCAGGCTCTGGTGGCCCTGACAGCTCAGCAGTGGCAGCAGCAGTGGTGGCAGGGGCTATTCTGAGAGCTGGGGGGGCTGGGGAACTTGACTGGAGGAGGGGAAGCAGTGGGGGGAGTGCCACTGTGGCCCTGGGTGGGGGGTGTCTTGCCAATGGTAGTGTGCATGTGTTCATCATCGGGAGGTGTGGGCCAAGGGCGGTATTGAGGCGTGAGCTGGGATTGTTTGGGTGTACATGCTTGAGTTTTGTGATCCAAGTCCAAGTTGAGTGGGTAGAGCACACATGCATAAGTGTGTGGGTAAGCCAGTGTGTGTGCACTGGGATGCGAGTATGTTTAAGTGTGCAGGCAGGTGCGAGTGGAAGCAAACGTGCCTGCATGTGATGGAGGAATGAAAGGGGCTCAAGTGGGGGCTTGCTTGTGAGCAGGCAGGAACGTGGGAGTGGTAGGGAGGGGAGTGGGCCCTCAAAAGCATGCGTGGGGAAGTGGAGGGAGTGTGAGAGCCGGTGGTCTAGGGAACTGGAGCAAGGCGTGGGTTCAAGTGCAGGGCACCGTGGGAGTGGTAGGGAGGGGAGTGGGCCCTCAAAAGCATGCGTGGGGAAGTGGGGGGAGTGTGAGAGCCGGTGGTCTAGGGAACTGGAGCAAGGCGTGGGTTCAAGTGCAGGGCACATGGCAAGCGTATCTGTGAGTGCCAGTGTGCGGGTGGATGCGAGTGTGTGCGTGGTCAGAGTGGGGGCAACTGTGTGAGTTGGGAAAGTAGGAAGGGAAATCTGCATGAACAACAACAGTAATGAAAACAGCTAGCATTTATTGAGCACTTATTCTGAGCCTGGTGCTGACATCCATAAACTTATTTAATTCTTCAAATATCCTGTGAAGGTAGTGCTATTATGAACTCATTGATAGGGTAGGAAGTAGTGGCTTTGAGCAGTTCAGTAACTTGCCTGTATTCTTAATCACTATGTTCTCCTGCCCCATAATGAACATGTGAGCGGGGCCCAAGTTGTGAGTGAAGAAGAGTGTCAGTGTGAGTTGGAGTGTGTGTGTGGGGGGGTGCTGAGTGTGCCAGGAGTGGGCCCCAGGGGAGAGTCCAGGCAGCAGCTGTGGCCACTGGGCGGGACAGGGGCTGGAGCAGAGCCTGAGTCAGCCTCTAGGATATCTCTGCCAACCTGGCTTCCCAGACCCGCAGTGGCAGCCTGTGCCAGGGCCCCCAGCTAAGAATCTTCCCAGCTCTGGTATGGCCCCCAGCAGGCTCCTGTCTCATAGCTCAGAGCTGGGCCAGGGCTGGAGACTGGCAGGAGGTGGAGGTACCTGAGGGGCAGCCCCCAGTGTGGGCTTCCCATGCAGGGAGGGCATATGAGAGCTGTCGGAGGGGGTCCAGCAGTGATTTCAGGCCCCTTGTGACTCTAAACAGAACCACCTGGAGGATGTGTGTGTAGGAGGGGGGCAGCCAACACTTTCCATGCCCACCCTCCCCTTCGGGCTGTGACTCAGGCAGATGCCACGCCAGGCATCTGCATGCTGGGCCTGCTCCTACCCTGGGGGGTGAAGAGGGGTCCCTCCGGTCCTGCCCCCACCCTTATCCTTGGCCTACTCCTCAGGTCATAAGCTGGAGGGAAGGAGTTCTTGAGAGAGGAGGACTGTCTCCTGTGGCCTGGGCCCAGACCTCCCACTACTCAGAGAACTATGCATCTCCAGTCTCTCCAGGAGCAAGGAACTGGCTGGTGAGGGAGTCCGGAGTTTGGGATTCTAGTCCTGGCTGTGCCATCTGGGCAAGTCACCTCCCCACTCTGGGCTTCAGTTTCATGATTGGCAAAATCGGAATATTGTGCTAATGGGACACAAGATATTGTCAGCAGGGCAGCAAGTGGTCTGGGCAAGCAGGGAACAGAGACAAGTGTTGGGAATTGGGGTTAGAGAAAGTGTCATGCTAGGTTGACATTTGAGCTGAACTTTGAAGAATGGGAGAATCTCTGATGAGGGCCTTGGGGAGGGGAAAGGGTGTTCTAAGCAGAGAGGATACCCTGAGCAAAGGCTGGCAGGTGGAGTAGTGGCTGGAACCTAGACTACCCTGTAGGATGAGGTCATGGACTGCCCAACCTTTCAGCTAGCCTCTTCCTTCTGAGGTCACATGACGATCTGATTAACATCTATCTGCCTTCTCCACTAGTCTATGTAGTAGGGACCTCACTTGTCTCAGTCTCTGCTCTTGCCATAGTGCCCTGGACCGTGCCTGGTTCGTTAAAGGTGCTCAGTGAATGTCGTTAAATGAATGAGAAGCTTCACCCCAAACACTATGAACTTTAGGGCAAGCGCTCTTTCCAAAAGCCCCTGCGAAGACCTCCCACAGACTCTAAAGCGGTGGTTTGCAAAGTGTGGTCCCTGGTGCATCACCTGGGAGCTTGTTAGAAATGCACAGTCTCGACCCTAATTCAAACCTGCCGAATCAGAAACTGGGGCTGGGGCCCAGCAATCTGTGTTAGCAAGCTCTCCAAGATGATTCTGCTCTACTTAAACTCGGAGAACCGAAGCTCTAAAACTATGCCCACAGGCGCCATGAGAGCCTATGAAGAACCCATTCACAGATGGAGAAGCTAGAATTATGGCAAAGCTTGGTCTAGAACCCAGGCATTCTTGATCCATTCCTTTTCCCCAGACCAGTCCAGGGCACAAAGAAATGAGTTCCATCATCTGCCCCGTCAGGTTCCTGGAACCAAGACTTGGAAACCTCAAAGGTCTAGAAACAGAGGGCGGGGCATTCATCTCCGGAGTAGAAGGCGGGGCCAGTGCCCTGAGCCCCGCCCCATCCCCGTTGCCCCGGGAAACCCCGGGTTGTAACAATAACCCGCTGACGGGCTTCTGGGAGGGATTCTGTCGAGTCCGTAGGCGGGACAGTCCTACCGCGGACCAATGGAAGCACCGGAGCCCCGCCCCCGCGCCCCCTCCCCGAGCACCGAG
>NW_007728519.1:27234-31642 GCF_000696425.1 Galeopterus variegatus | reverse complement strand
GGCTTGGCCGGCGACGAGGACGGAGCGCTGAGCGCAGGGGTGGCTGAGGGCGCCGAGGACTGCGGGCCGGAGCGCCGGGCGACGGCCCCAGCGATGGCCCCAGCGCCGCCGCTGGGCGCGGAGGTCGGACCGCTGCGGAAAGCGAAGAGCTCCCGGCGGAACGCGTGGGGGAACCTGTCCTACGCCGACCTCATCACCAAAGCCATCGAGAGCGCCCCGGACAAGCGGCTCACGCTCTCGCAGATCTACGACTGGATGGTCCGTTATGTGCCCTACTTCAAGGATAAAGGCGACAGCAACAGCTCGGCCGGCTGGAAGGTGGGGCGTCCGGCTGGGAAGGGGGGCTGGGGACGCCACTGGGGCTTCTAGGGGCTGCTAGGTGCGTCGAGGCTCTGGAAGGGCTATCGGGAGGGGGGCTCTGGGGCACCGCCAGGGGTCAGGAAAGGTGCGCCCACGGCGCGGGGTTGGCCTACGGACAGGTGGGGGCGTGCTGGGAGCAGCTGTGTGCGTGCTCCCTTGCGGGGAAAGATGCGGGGTGGGAGGTCTGGTGGGGTGGCAAGGGACTGCCGCTCTGAGGCGTCCGCGAGGAACATCCCCACTCCGTCCTTGGGGGGCACAGCCGAGGAACCCATTCCCAGGCCACGGACATTGGGGAGCCCCCCTTGCTCCCCCGAGTTTGCTTTGTGTTACTCTTGTTTTATCCTCTCACCAGGACACCCTCCTTAAAGAGCTGAAATAATGACTTCAGGCCAGTGGCTGCTTTCCCTCCCAAATCTCTCCCACCGCCCTTCCTTGAGCTGGCCCCAGGGTGAGGAGTGCCACCATGGACCCACAGTTCTTCCTGTGGTGCCAGGAGTTCACCTCAGGGCGCCAACTAGCCTGGGGTGGGGAACTCGGCAGGTGACCTGAGATCTGAGTTCTCCATAGGGCAGCTGCTGCCTACCTCCCTTACCTGGATCAGCATGGGGGGCTGGTGATGACCCCTGCTGGTGTGAAGGTAGGGTATTAAGGATGGGTGTGTGTGTGTGGGGGGGGTGAGGATCTGTTCCTGCCCACCCAGGCTGCCTGTCTTCCACTTCCCTGGCTTTCTGAGCCCAGATGCATTTAGGAGTTGGAGGAGGGGCAGGGGCACCCCAGGGACGCCTCAGTGCCAGTCAGTGGAAAGGGGGGAGCCATCTTGGGAGAGGACAGGGGCTGAATTGGACTGTGGCTTCCAGACCCAGCTCCTCCTCTGGCCATCTTGTTGAAGAATGGGGATAGTCTATGCCTTTGGGAGAGAGGAGGTTGGAGGGCATCCTGTGCCTAGGGGATGAGCTGTCAGGCTCCCTATGGGAGAGGGGGCCTCTGTGAGGGAGGCATGCCTATATCAAGGGAGGGGACTATGCCCAGTGGTGGCTGCAAACAGGGTCAGCAGAAGGTGGGGTGCCAGAAGAGGAGGGGGAGGCTTGTGGACATGGACAGTTCTATATGCCCAGTGACAGCACTGTCGGGGTCAGGGTGTCCTGACCTGAGAGCCCCGTGGCTCTCAGGTTTTGTGCCTGTCACTATGGGGCAGGGACACAGGCTGGAGGAGTACACATGGGTCTCCTTTCCCATTCGGTCTCTGATCCCCTTGGGCTCAACCCCACCAGAACACTTATTCCTCCTGTGTGTCCTGCCCTTGGGCTTTGCTCCCACCTCCTTCCCTGCTTCCCATGCCCTGGCCCACTTTCCACTTCTCCCTGTAGATGTATTCACTGTCCTCAGAGGCACAGAGTTCAGATACCTGCTCCAGGAAGCCTTCCCTAGCCCTTTTTAGTACTTAGGATTCCTCCTTCTCTGGCCTGCTCCATGCCTGTGATGGGTTTTAGTCATTTGTGTCCCGTCTCATTTCCCCTCCCCACCCCGCCTTTGGAAGACAGTAGCAGTGTTGGAGTCATTCTGTACCCGCAGCACCCAGCATAGAGATTGACACCAGTGCATGTATACTGAAAGAAGCCATCAGTGCACGTCTACCGAACGAGGGAAGAAATGAGTGGATCGTGCAGACGATGCAGGGGAGAGTGCAGTGGGCCAGAGTAGGCCAGGAGGGCTTCCTGCAGGAGGTGTAGCTCCAGCTCGGTTTGATGGATTAGGGAGGATGGGGAAAGATGGGAAGAGGGGACATGAGGCTGGAAGCCAGGAGAAAATTGCAGTTCACTGAGGGTCTTGGGGACAATCTCTGCCAGGTACCTCCACACATCTCCTTTAATGCTCTCAGCAGTCCCTGAGGTGGTTTTTACTGTGAACATTTACAGAGGAGGGCACTGAGGTCTAGAGTGGAGGAGTGAACGGTCTAAGGTCACATAGTAGTGGGACTCAGGTGTATCTCCCTCCAGGGCCCCAAAGAACCTCTGAACCGTGTCCCTCTGGTAGCTGGAGGTAGGAGGGGTACCCTGAAGGCTTTTGAACAGGGGCAGGTATAAATCCTAGAATGTGTTTGGGAATGTGCCCAGAGATAATTTAGTCTGATGCGTTCATTTCTCAGACTGTGACACTGAGGCCCCGAAAGGGGATAGGACTCTTCTCAGGGCTTCAGTGAGTGGCAGGCCCTGGATGAGGGCCCATGTCTCCTGCCTGCCATTTGGATACGGTTTCCACTGCACCACGCTGCTGGGGACACACTGGTTCTCCCTGTACCTGGGTTCCAAGTCCTAGGCTGGGACATTGGAGAGGGAACCTCAGGCTTGGGCTCCTAACATCGACCCTGGCAGAGACCACCCAGGCACCCATGCTGTCCCCTCAGTGGCTGTCCTCCTCCTATCCACCCCTCTCCCAGCTCCTCAGGGAGCCTCCTTCCCCTCTCATTCCTGGAGCCTCCTGCCCCTGCATCCATTCCCCCATTCCCAGTCATTTCCTCCAGGGGCCTGGCGGGGGAGCCATCTCAGCCCATCTCAGGTTGACAGGCGAGGTGGTATAGCACAGGTGCCAGGGCTGGAGCTGGGCACATTGTTCCTCCCTCCTTCCCCTCCTCCACAAAAGTGTTGCACTTGAATCCCTGGGGTGTACCAAACCAAACCCTGTGTTAGATATTGTGGGGGGACCAAAGGGGAAGACATTGGATGTGCCTTCAGGATGCATCAGGGCTCAGCCAGTTCCACACCCAGCCCTGGGTTTTGCAGGCAGGAAAGGCTGGGAGTGGGGGCAGGGGTGCAGGGACGTCAGGTTAGATACCCTGGGGAGCCAGGGAGGTCCTCGTGGAGGAAGTGGCACTTGATCTGGTCTGACTTCATGGGGGAGGAGAGAATGTGAGAGTGTCTTCCAAGAGGTCTTAACTACATACCCAAAGCAGGGATGTGGAGTTGTGCATGTTGGATTTGGGGGATGGTTCCTAGGCATAGCAGGGAGGTGGTATGGGAAAGGTGCAGTGGGCCATTTCAGCATGCTTGGCCTTTGCCCTGTGGTCCCATCTGTGATGTGGGAGGTAGTCAAGTGGTGCTGAGGACAGGAATTGGAGGAGGCAAGACCACTAGCAGGTTCAGGACACCCACACCAGTCTGAGGCTTAAAGAGAGGCTGGGTTAAGTGCTGGGAACCCCACCAAAGGGGTGAGGTATATTTTCCTCAGAGCGGAGGGTCTCCAGGCCTGGGATCAGAGTTTGGACAGGAGGTCCCCCCTTCCTCTGAAGTGTCCCAAGAGTGTACATATCTGGCTAGGGCCTCCCACTTCCTCACAGATGCTCCAGCCCCACTTTCCCTTAGCCCTGGACTCCTGCGGGAAGCCTTCCAGACTGCTGAGTCCTGGTGCTCCTTTCACTTAGCGCCCCTGGAGTTGTTCTGCCTGCTTTTGTGTTTCCTGGCTGCCAGCTCCACTGGGAGCTCCCCGGCCAGGCCTAGGCGCCTCCCATTCCTGTCCACAGGCCTAGTGGGGAGGAGCGCAGTGGATGGGGACTTCCCTTCTCCCTTAGGGGCTGGAGCAGCCTGTCTATTGAGGGGTGGGATCAGGAGGGGTGGCGCTACTCCCATCTGGTCTAGGCCCTGGCCCAGTAAGTTCCTGGTGGGGTGGGGGCTGGAAGGGAGGGACTGATCTGAGAGGCCAGGAGCAGGGTCCTGCTGCAGCCTGGCTGAGCAGTGGTTATGTGTAGCTCCCTTCTCCACTTCCCCCAGCTTGCTCCAGCAGGGCTCCCTCCTCCTCCTCCTTTGTCCTCCGGGGGATCCCCAGCCCCAGGGGCTGGTGGGGGTGCGGGAGGAGGCCATGTGAACCCCGGTTGGGGGGGGTCCTCACCCCCCTCACTGCACGAGCGGGGGGCTGGCAGCTGCCCGCCTCCTGGGCACGAGCCCGTGCCAGCCGCTCCTGGCACAGTTGCTGGCACGCCCGGCAGACTCCCACGGCCACCTGCTCACACCCACCCACGAGCGCTGGCGCGCTGCGGGCCCTTCCGGCTTCCCGG
>NW_007728519.1:12247-26705 GCF_000696425.1 Galeopterus variegatus | reverse complement strand
TGGGCCCCCCGCCCCCACCCAGCGCAACTTGGGGAGCTCGGGAGGCAGGGCCGCCGGGAGGCCCCTTGGGCGGCCGCGTCGCGAGGGAAGGGGGGGACCGGCAGACAGACAGACCGACAGACAGGGTGAGGGCCCCGCCTGCCACCTGGCGCCGCTCCAGCGGGACGATGGCGGGCAGCGCCGTGCCAGGCGGTAATTGCAGACAGACTAATTTAAAGAGATGAGACGGTTATTTTTAACTCGAGTTAAGGTAATGAACGGCGCGGGGGGTTTGTGGGTTCGAAAGTTCAGGCCCCCAGCCCCCACTTTCTGCGGGTCGGGCCCCTCTCTGTGCGCCCTGAGGGCTCTAGCCCCGGGACTGACTATAGAGGGGAGGGAGGTTGAGGCACAGGAGAGGCCCTGCCAGAGGGGCAGGAAGGCCAGGACAGAGGCTCCCACTAGCCAAGTGCACGTCCCATCGCTCACTCACCACCATCCTTCCAGGTGGGTCAGCATCCCTGTTTTCCAGGTGGGGCAGTGACTTGCCCTGAGGTCACATACCTAGGAAGTGACAGACCTGCGAATTGAATCCCCTTCTGACTCCAAACGCAAGCTCTTTCTGTTGGGTAGGATTGGGGGTTGGGGAGGAGGCTGGAAGGAAGGGCTCCTGTTTGGACTTTGAAAGGGTTGGGGCTTGCTCCTTGCAGCCCACCTTCCCCTCTCTTTGAGTGGGGGCTGGTGATGATAACCACATGGGGTCCTGGGAGCTGTGGAGGCTGTTCTGTCTGAAGGTTGAGGGGGTGGTTCTGGACTGTGTGTGTGGATATGAGCCTCTGGGTGACTGGGTGCATCAGCTATAGCAGGGGAGTCCCCTCCCCCCCTCACTGTTTCTCTACCTCCCAGCTGACTCACCAGACCCCTTCCCTACTTCCAGTTTGTGGACCTGCCTCCCAGCCCCGGGGGTGGGTACTGGGGAACAGGAGAGGGTGGGGGCATTGGCATCCACTCCCTCCACCTCCAAATGGGACTTTAGGTCACTGAAGAGGTGGATTCATGAAGCCCAACACCCACTTTCATGCCTCCTCCCCCAGCTCAACCCCTTCTGCCACACTCTCTGTGACTGAGAACTCACCACCTCTGGGATTGCCTATTCTGTCGTAGACAAGTCTTAAAGCTGTTAGGACTTATTTCTTTCTCCCCAACAGTGGCCCATTTCCCTAGAGCAGCACTTGGGTGTCATAGTTCAGCCCTTTGGGGTCACTTGGAGTCAGGGGTAGGTGAGGGGTAGACTGAGTACCTGTGGGGGAAACTGATCAGTATGTGAGAGCAAGGGCAGAGCTCTCCCCCATTCTGGACCTCAGTATTTTCTTCTGTGTCCAAAGGGCCTTAACCTGGCTCTCATCCTTTCAGTGCTGTGACTTACAAAACCTCTGGTTTTAGGAGCCATGAGGGGTTCATTGGACAGAGGGCATGTGGTGCTGAGAGGACTCCTCATGGGTGGATGCATGTGAGTACAGGTGTGGGTGGACTTGAACTTGGTACTCCTGCTTAGAGATGTCTTCCCTGCTTGTGACAGTACCCAGGTGGCAACATTCTCTGGGCACAGTGAAAGGAGTGTTCTGTTCATGGCAGTCCCAGATGGCCTCCAGAGCAGGCAAGTGGGGAGTTCAGGGTGTTGAGTGGGCATTAGCTCAGGTTCTAGGGCCTGGCTAGGGTGCTCAGGGGGACAGCTGTATCTGGAGTGCCACCCTTCTCCTGGCACCCTGGTTGCCATGGAAACCAACTCCTGTTTGGGAGGGTTTGGCTGTTTGCTGCCTCTCCCCACCCCCCAACCCATATGTGGAGGTGGGAGGGGGGCCAGGTGGCGTGTGGGGGAGGGGCCTCCCACGCCCTCCCCCCAGGGCCTCCCTCTTTGCAGAGAAAAACCTTTCTGGTCTCTAAGGGGGTGCCTCTTGTGGGAAGGGGAATGAGAATTAAGAGAATTAACATCTAGGCACTTATTTGGGCACTTCACAAAAATTTTCTCATTTCATTCTCCCTGGGTCTTGCCAGTTACACATTAGTAGCCCCATTTTGCAGGTGAGGAAATGGAGGCCCAGAAGGATGAAGTCACTTGGCCAAGGTAGCATAACTGGGACAAGGCAGCACCTGGATTTAGATGCAGAACTGTGTGTTTCTACCATGTTTTTCCATCTCCCAGTGCCAGTGCTGTCTCAGTCCCACACACCAGCCAGCCCTCCTGCCAAAGCTTTCTCCTGCTCCACAACCCTCATGGGCTCCTGAGTTCCCCAGGGAGCCAACCAAGCTTGAACTGCTCTATTGGGACCCTTGGGCCCTCTGCTGGGCCTGGCCCTCCCTCCCACTTGCCCTGCTGCCTCTGATCTCAGGCTATGGGCTCCTGAGTTCCCCAGGGAGCCAACCAAGCTTGAACTGCTCTATTGGGACCCCTGGGCCCTCTGCTGGGCCTGGCCCTCCCTCCCACTTGCCCTGCTGCCTCTGATCTCAGGCTACTTTCACACCTGCCACTGGTGTTCTTAGCCTATGCCATTGTTACACATGCCTTTGTTACATGCTTACCAAGGTAGCTCTCAACTCTTCTTGGCTGATCCCTTGGGACACCCTTCAGAAACTAGGCAAGGTGCTTGGGTGGTTTGAACAAAGACCCACCTTCCAGGTGATTCTGGACCCCGCTCATCTCCTTGAGAATTCCTGCCTTACATCCTTAGTCGTTCACAAACCTGACTGATGATCAGAGTCACCTAGAAACTTTTCAGCAACACAGGTTTCCAGTCCCTATCTCAGACTCTCTATATCAGTCTCTCAGCAGGTGGGCACTGGACTCTATATCTTAACAGGTGTGTCTGGTAATGAGTTATTCTAAGCCATCTTAGATGGTGGCTTTCTGGCCTCCTGCTTGTCCGCTCTTCTTCTCCCAGTGTGGACCAGCTTCTTTTCCAAGCAGACTGCCCAGGTCAAGCCCACTCCTGTCCCCCTCACTCCTTTTGGGTCCTCCAGAGATCTAAACCCCATACGGTCAGCTCCAAGGGACTGAGCCACCACACTGCATGTGTGCCCACCCCCATGTCTTAGTAATCATGCTGTACGGTCACAGATAGAGAATGGAACTGATGTGCTTTGCTACTGAGAGCCTCTGCCTGCAGGAGGAGGGGAATGCAGGTGTAAATACTCAGCCAGCCTCTCTGGAACTGGAATGGTGAGGAAATTGAAAGTCACAGCCCTACTCTCAGAGATCCCCCCATCTGGTAGAGGAGAGAAGAAGAGCAGGTGTACAGCTCAGTGCTGTTCCATCCAGTCCTGGGCTCTTAGTGTGACACTCGAGGCCTGGCCACCAGCCCCAGTCAGCCTCTCCAGTCACCCTCCCTTTCGCCACACTGATCTATTCTAGACCAGGATTCAGTTTGCCATGTGCTGAATTTACATTACATACATTCTTTCATTTAACTTTCACAGCAACCCTTCGAAGCTGGTGTTGTTACCATCCCCATTTTGCAGACGAGGAAACTAAGAATGAGAGAAATAAAGAGGCTTGAACAGTATCCCACTGTAAGTGGCAGAAATGAAACTCCCCAGAGCTAACTCCACCCTAGCCCAGTGCCCTTGCCAGGCCATTCTAAACTGACCTTCCTCCTGTCTGCTCTCCCACTCCCCTCCCTCCAATCATTATCTCTCTGTTCTCCCTTGGAGTTTGGCCCTCTGACTTTTAGCCTGGGAAGTGGCATTGGGGTCCCTGAGGGCAGAGGCAGAGCAGCCTGATGTTCCCCTGATCTGCAGGCCCCAGGGTTGATGGCAGCTTGCTCTGTTCTCTGTGATTCAGGGCTACACCACTGGGCACTTACTGTGCAGTGCTGCTCAGAGAGGAGCTGGACTGGCTCCCTGACCTTGAGGTGCCTGCAGGTCAAACTGGGACCATAGATGAGGACAACCGATTCTGATTCAGGATAAAAACTGCTCAGGGTCATGATGGACAGCCAGATAATGAGCTGTGGGTGTTTGGAGATGGGGAAGAAGAACCAGACAAAGGAGGTCAAAACCCTCAGGTCTCTTTTGGGAGCCTCTCAGAGCCTGACTCTGCTGGCTGGAGCCCAGCAGGAGTTGAGGCTGGGGAAGCAAGTGAGTGGCTTTGGGTGGCACGCCCAGGAGCTGGCCCTGCAGGCTGTGGCGATGGGAATGACACGGGCAGAAAGATCACTCAGGAGTGGTGTGGAGAGTGGACAGGAACTGAGACTGGCTCAGGCGCCCAGTGTGGGCCTGGTTCTGGGGTACAGGGTAGAAGATGAGCCTGAGAGAGGGTGGAGGCCCAAAGAGTCCAAGATGCCAAGCCTGAGGCACTGTGCAGCACCCTTTGGTTCCTTGAGAATCTTGGAGGTGAGACCGAGCTATGTGGTTAGGAGCCTTGGAGGAGCAGAGCTCTGCTTACCCTCTGTGTAGCCTTAGGCAACTGAATCTCAGTTTTTGCCTCTACAAAATGGGATAGTAATAGGACTATGACCATGCTTTGTTGTGGGAATTAAAGGAAAGATACACGTGAAGTCCCCAAGAAATCTTGGCAGATATCATTACTGTTATTCATTGCTCTGGGAAAGGAAAGCAACCACCTCCCCATGCGCTGTATGGGGTAAGGGTCTCTGGGCCCGGGCCCCTAAGAGACACTCACTTCTGTGTTTGTGTGTGTTGGGGAAGTGGAGGAGTCCTTCCTCTAATGCCTCCCTTTCCTGTCCCTGTGCCTGAGGTGTCAGATATTCAGGATGTCCAAGCTCCCCCTGCCCTTAGTTTGACCTACTGCTTTCTAGCCTCCAGAGCCTTCCCCATGGTCTCGGGAGAGAAGCAGGGTTTTTTTTTTTTTTTTATGATCTTAACCCTTGACTTGGTGTTGTCAGCACCACGCTCACCCAGTGAGCCAACCGGCCATCCTTATATGGGATCCGAACCTGGGGCCTTGGTGTTATCAGCAGCACACTCTCCTGAGTGAGCCACGGGCTGGCCCGAGAAGCAGGTTTAAAGCCCCCCATTTTTACAGATGAAGGAAATGACTTGCTCAGGATCACCCTTGAACCCAGGGCTGCCTGACCCTGGATATTGGCTCCTCTTTGCCCCATTGGCAGGCTGTGTGACCTTGGGCACAGCCCTTCCTTCTCTGCTCTGAGTTCCCCTCCCCCAATACTCTGGGAAGCTGTGAGGCCTCCTCCTTCTCCCTCCTATCCCCTCCCTCTGTCCTCAGCTGGCCTTGCCTCCTCCTCTTCTTGTAACTAGAGCTGAGGCCCTGGGGGAAGGGGCTTGCCCTCTGCCAGGGGCACCTGCCAGCTGAGCAGATGTGCGGGGATGGAGGCCCTGACAGAGAGGATCGAAGGTCTTTAGCTTGACAAGGCTGGGGCTGGGCAGCAGCGCTTTACATACCGAGACCTGGTCTCTGGCCTCTGCCCCTAGAGCTACCCTGAGCACTTGTTCATTTTTGGTGGACATTCTTGGTGCTCCATCGTGTCCTGCAAGGACCTCTCAGTCTCCAGGAGAAGACAGATGGCAGATGAGGGCTGGTGCCCGGTCTGGGTGGGCTGCCCTCAGCTCCTGGAGGCCCTTGGCATGGGGACAGAGGACCAAGGGCGGCCCCTGGGGGCAAGGCCAGTGTCTGTGCGGGTGGCCATGCCCCTGGGAGAGCAGATGGTTCTCTTGGCACAGTGCCCACTCCTCCTCTCCCCCCACCCCCCAGGAGCCAGCCTGTAGGGCTGGGGCACAGCTGCTGGGCCCTCCCTAGAGCCGGGCCCAGGGCAGGGCTGGGTGAGGTCACCGCAGCTGCTCCCAGGGCCTGGGGCAGGGGAGTGGGGAGGTGCTGCCTGCAGAAGGAAGGAGGGGGCTCAGACTGAGAGGAGAAACAGGGAGAAGTCTGAATGGCTTTGCATTTAGGGATTCTGTTTAATCCTGGATGAGGGAGGGAAGGGCCTGGGGACGGGTTGCTGAGCCATGTCGATGGCTTCCTGCTCTACCCCAGGCTCACGCTGGAACTTCTGCCTGGCCTGGGCTCCTCCCTAGAGGCATCTCAGGGCAGGAGGAAGAGCAAGGGCCCCGGGTGCAAATTTCTATACCACCACTTGTGCTGTGTGATCTTGGGCAAGTCAATTTGTCTCTTGGAGCCTCAGTTTCTCACTTGTAAAATAGTGATAATAAACCTACTCAGAGGGTTGTTACAGAGACTCAATAAGATAATTGTTAAGTGCAAGCACAGTGCATGGCACATGATAAATGTTCAGTAAGTGGTAGTCCTTGTCCTCCTCGCTTTGCTGAATTCTCCCAAGGAGCCAGTGAGTGCTGAGGAAAAGTAGGGAGGTGGCAGAGGAAACCAGGAGGGAGGAGCTCTGGCTTGAGATTTTGCTGAACAGAAACTACATAGAAATGCCAGCCTGAGTGGCTCGTGGCTGCTGAGGGCTCCACTCTATCTGTTGACTTCCTGTGAGCCAAGGATTGCCCCATAAAGTTCAGGTACAGAGTCAGACTCATGCACAATTATACTCTTCTTTGCAGTTAGATCTCTGCAACTATCTGAGGATAGAGCAACTGTCTTTGGGGCTTCCAGAGGGGGCTAGGAAGGTGCCACAAAGCTGGCCTTGAAGGAGGAGCAAGAACTGGTAGAACAGAGAGAGGGGCAAGGGCAAAGGGAACAGAATGTGCAAAGGCATGGAGGTGTGGACACACAGGGTGGCCGGAGGTCTAGGTGGGCCTAAAGGAATGGGGGTGATGAGGCTGGAGGGCATCAGAGGGCTCTTGAGTATTGGGCTGGAGTTGGACTAAAGCCCCTGGATGACCAGGAGCCATGGGCTTTTGAGCAGTGGTGAGTTTGGACTTCTGTTGCCGGTTTGTTTGCTGCCAAGGCTGGGTGTGTGAGCTCTGCTCTCTCTGTGGGGCAGGGGGCAGGGTGAGAATGTGTGTGTGTCAGGGCCTGACCCTTGACTTCCTGCCTTGCTTTGGACATTTGGTTTCTCCTGGCACCTGACCGCTGATCCTGAGCTCACTCACTTGTCAACAACCTGGGCCCTATGCCCCCACCTGCCCTCCACCCCTCCTCCACTACAGACCCTAGTGCCAAGTATTTGCACATGGCCTCAGGCCTCTGAGGTCATCCAGGTCACTTCTTTTGCCAGGAAGTCTGCTTGGACTGAGCACCCCAGCTTTCCCCAGGTGGCAGAGCAACTGACCCTCAGGGTGTCTGTTTCTGTCGGACACCGGTGTATGTTCCTGGGCGAGGCTGGGGCCCCCGAGCAGGGTGAGGGGCAAAGGGTGGGACAGGGGCTGCTCTTGGTGTTCTAAGACAGGGAGGGGTTGAGATTCTTGACATGTGGGATCTCATCCAGGTCCCATCTATCCCTGCAGATGTTTGGGTTGTTATCCCTTTTACAGGGGAGGCCCTGCTCTGGGGAGGAACTAAAGAAGAGGTGGGTCATCATCTGCATTGGGAGGTTGCAGGGTCAGTCTCCTGAGGGAGGGGCTGAGCTGAGTCTTGGACTGTGGTAGAATCTGGAGAGGCATCCATACCTGACCTTGGGCTCTGGCTTGGATGGGTGGACACAAGAGCCAGGATTGCACTTGGAGGACCCTGGAAGCCCCCAGGTGTCAGGGAGGCCAGAAGTAGTGCAGGGTTGGTGGTGGGTGGTGGACACAGGACTTGGGTCTTCTGTTTCTGATGAAAGCCAGAAGATCTTGGGCTTGAGAGCCAAGGCAGGCATGGCCACTCAGTTGGGCAGCAAAGCAGAGGGTCCCCTATCACATTGGGGGTGGGGGTGGGAAGGATCCTGGCTTTGGAATCTAATAGCTCTGAGACCCAAACCTGGCTCTGTCACTTCCCAGCTTCATAGCCTCAGGAGTCACCCAACCCACCTAAGCATCAGACACCCCTCTTTGTAAAATAGTAGTACCTACTCACAGGATAGTTATCAAAATAAAAAGAACCTAGCCTGCATCTGGCATGTAGGGGGTGGTGCCCTTCTGCTTCAGTGTTTGAAGCACGTGCCAGTGGTGTGCTAGAGCTGGCTTGTACTGATCGTGCACAGTTCTTCCCAAGTCTGCACTCAGTGATGTCATGCTGGCAGCTTAAAATTGACTACCATGTGTCTATACCACAGAAATTAGCAAAAGCTACAAATCAAATCAAGTGGGTATTTTTCTTCTGGAGAGCTGGTTGTTAAACATTTACCAGCACACTACTGAATTTGCCCCAGGATCACAGGATCAGAGGCACAGACAGCATGGGAGTCCACGTCCCAGAATTCATCCTGCAGGCTCTCATTAGCCCTAGTGGGGACAAGATGCAAAGTGGGGCAAGAGTGGAGCTCTGGCTAGGCCAAACACCTAGAACTCAAACTCCATGGGCCCTTCTTATAGTGCCAGGCAGCCCTCTGTAGGCAGGGTTCAGCAAATGGTGAGACCTCTCATCTCTCCACAGTCTCCCTTCACCCCCTGAGATCTGGCAGGCCCTGGCTGGAGAGGTAAGATTGAATGAAGTTGAGCTGTCAGAGAATGAAGCTGTGCTGGGAGGAGAAATGAGGTTGTACGGGAAGATAAACGAAGTTGTACTGTTAGGGAATGAGGTGGTACTTGGAGGCAAGGTGAGGCTGCATTATTAGATAAATGAGGTTGTACTGTCAGGGGATGAAGTGTAGTTGCAGGGGAGATGATGTCCTGCTGGATCAGTCAGGTTGCACCGTCAGACAACACAGCCGCACCACAGGAGGAAGGAGAGCGACCGACTCAGAGGATAAATGAGGGTGTCCTGCTGGATAAATGAGGGGGCCCCTAGGTGAATGGAGTGCTGTTAGCAAATGAGGTTGTACTTGCTGGATAAATGGGACTGGTGTGCTGGATAAATGGGGTTGTGCTGTCAGATGAATGCATTACTGCTTGTGGGTGAAGGGTGTCCTGGGAATAGATGAGGGTGTCCTACTGGATAGATGAGCTGCCGCCACCAAATGGATCAGACCCTGTTTGTGAGGGAGGTACCCTCAGCAAGGATGAGGTTATTCTGTTCCCACTGGGGCTCTTGGAGTATCTTCTGGTCCAGGTGGCACAGACCTTGTGAGAGACCTTGGTGTGAGCAAGCCTTGGGTTATCCAAGTCTATCTGGGGAGCAGGGTGGAGGCTGGAGAGGGCGGCTGCTTAATTCTCCCTGGGAGCCCTCCCTCAGCTCTCACAGAAGCCCTATTCCTCTCTGCAGTTCCTTCTGTACATCTTACTGTTCCTGCCTTCCTGCACCCCCCTGCCTTTCTCATGTTCCAGTGTTCTCTTAGCCCAGTTGGGAAAAGCCCTGATTGTGTGCCAGCCACTCTGCGCAGTCTTTTAATTCTCCCTATGACACAGTTTTACTCCCCTTTACACACACACACTCTCACTCGACAAACATTTAAGTGCCTAGTATGCAGCAAACACATGGGATACAGTAACAAAATGGGCAAAAACCACTGCTCTCATGAAACATATTCTAATATAAAGGCTGCCAGACAATAAATAATGGAAACAGAGGATAAATAAATTATATATTAATTTAGAAAGTCATCATTGCTTTAGAAAAATTTAGAGCAGGGTAAGGGGACCAAGAAATGCTAGGGAAAAGGAGCAATTGTTAAAAGAGCAGATAGGATGGGCCACATTACAAAAGGTGACAGCTGAACAAAGACTTGAAGTAGCTGAGAGATATCTGTAGGTATCGGGGAAGGTGGGACTGTGGCTGGCAGGCTTGAGGAACAGGAGGGAGTGATGGAGCAGGACATCTGAAAGGTCCTGGAGGCTCTGGTGGGCCCTGGAAAAGTCTTTGTTCTTTACTCTGAGTGAGACAGAAGGCATTGGAGGGGTCTGGGCAGGACTAGACGTGATCCCAGTTATTTAAAAGATTGCTCTAGCTGCTGCATGGCGTGCCGTAGGGAAGCGAGGGTGGAAGCAGGTAGCTACTGGAGGAATTGAGCTTCAGAGCATCTTGCCCCCTTATAGGTGTTGGAGCTGACACAAAAACTGAGGTCCAACACCAGTGCCTGTGCACTTAGCTCTGCGCCAGCCTCCTCTCCCTGGTGGATGAGGCCCTGGGGGTTTGGTCTCCCTGGCCCAGGTTCTGGAAGAGAATGGTGTGGGGGCATGGGATGCAACCCACTGTCCTTTCCCTCTCCCCCAGATGGTCTCCCTGGGACCCCGAATCAGGGAGGTCCTATCTCACCTAGGAACATGCTCTGAACCTGGATGTAGGTGTGCGAGGTGTGAGGCTTACAGAAGCTGGGCCTAGCTCTGGGCCCTAGGGGAGCCTGGGCATGCCAGGGCGTGGCTGTGGTGGTGAGTTGCTAGGTAACTTCAAGAGGGAGCCCTGGTTACTGCTGCCTGGCAGGCATCTCCCTCCTCTGCCTTCCTCACCTCCTCTCTGGCCTCTGGCCTCCCAGGAGGCCTTGCGGGTGAGCCAGAGTTGTGATCAACACTTGCTGCTGGATCTTGGTGGGGAGCTCTGATTGATACCAGCTGGCTTGGCCCCAAGGAGCCAGACTGGGCTGCAGGTCCCAGGCTTCTCTCATGGGCACAGCCCTGGTGCACACCTGGTACAGAGCCCAGCTCAGCAGTCAGGGGCCTATGTCCTCACCCAGCTCTGAGCCATCTCCCTGGATGAACTTGGGTAAGGCATGGCACTCCTCTAGGCTTCAACTGCCCCATCCATCTGGCCTGCAGAATCCCTCCCCAAGGGCCTTGTTTTCTGTGAGAGTGGGTATTGAGTGGGCAGGGCTCCAGGTACTCCTTGCCCCACCCCAATGGCTTGTGTGTGTAACACTGAAGTTTTGCAGTAGACTACATTTATGAAAAGAGTTATGCTACTTTAAGAAAAAAGTTTGAAAACCTCTGAACTGGATGATTCCAAGAATTTTCAGTGTCACACTGAAAAGGTCCCCAGTGTACAACTGGCCCCTCTCATCAGTTTAGAGAAACTGAGCTGGAGAGGAGGAGGGACTTGCCCTAGGTCAGACTTGGTAGAGTGGGAAGACCACCGGGCTGGGTGTTAGGAGGCCAAGGCTCACTTCTGTGCTCTGACACCCGGTCCTAGACAACTTTAGGCAAGTCCTTTCTTCTCCCTGGGGTGGACCAGCCATGTTTCAGGCTGGGGCTTGAGCTCTCAGGGATACCTGCCTGGGTAGGGGACAGAGGGGGAAAGGATGCAAACCTTCATAGGCCTGGAGCATGTCTTTGTGGTTATCCAAAACATTTTAATAATGTTTTTAAAGAAAATGTGGTTGTATTGCAAAGTACATGCAAAATTCCCTTGAATTCTAAAAAGAAAGCACAAGACTTGTAGGAGATTTTGACCTTGCAACATGTCTCAAGCTTTCCCACGCCACCAGCTTCTAGAGATAGTTTACGTAGAAAGCTTGAGGAACACTAGAGTACTGGCTTCCTAAGATTCTTTGGGAATTCTCCGACCTGGTTCCCTCTCCCATAGTGGAATGTGATGTCCTCAGAGTAAAACCAACCTGAGATCACTACCTGGCTCTGTTTAAGGAGCTGTGTGACTTTGGCAACTCACTTAAACATCCCTGAGCCTCACTCTCTTCATCTTTAGATAGGGATCACAATCCCTGACTTCTTTGGAATTTGACATAATGATTATGTAAGATAAAGTACTTAGAGTGCCCAGGCCTGAATAGGCAGGTTCTGACTAGGTGCTGGTACCGGGTGATGTCCTTCCTCCTTCCCCACCTCCAGCACCCTGAACTAGGCTGGCACATACTGACCTCCAGCTGGAGAAGTGGGGAGGTGGGAGGTGGAGCCTCTGTAAGCCAGACAGTCCTGTGGGGGAGGAGAACCCAAGCCTCCAAGGACCCTGAACACAGGTGTGGGGGAGGGGCTGGGGAGCCAGGTGCAGGGGCAGGAACAGGGAAGAGGTTATCTACTTGAGGGAGCACCACTCTCTGCGGGTCTAGTTCCCCTCCTCTCAGGTCTCCAGGAGAAGCCAGGCCAGGGCAAGGCTGGCAAGCCCCAGCTGTCACCTCCCAAGGCCAGAAAGTGCCAGAAACAGGGAGCCTAGGGCCCTGAAGAGTCAGGTCAGTACTTGCAGCTCGGGAGAGGGGTGGGAGGGTACCCTGGGCAGCAGGAAGGACCCCTCCTCCTGGGGACTGGTAGGAAGGAGGCAGGAGGAAGAACCCTCACAGAACAGTGTCACGAGTGTGGCTGGGCATACAGGTCCATGAGCTGGGCAGAGCTGGAGTGGTGCCTGGCATGGCTGCCTAGCTGTGGGACCATGAGCAAGTTACATCATGCCTCTGGACCTCCCTTCCCTGGAATATGAAATGGGGTAATTCCAGTTAACCAGAGTCGTTGGTGCCCAACACAGCTATACTTGGGGCATGATATTAAGGAGATAGAGACAGAGCAAGTCAGTTGGGTGACCTAAGAGACGAAGTCTTCTGGCTAGAGTGAGGGATTTAACCAACACTTGTGCACACCTGGTCTGTTCACCAGACACTCATACACACATTATCTCATGTAACAGTCTAACAGCCTTATGAGGTGGTTTCTGAATGTATCCCATTTTTTCAGAGTAGTTCACTGAGGCACATGGAAACTGAGTAAATAGCCCGTAGTCACAGCTAGGCAGCCAAAGAGCCAGGCGTCTGCCCAGCCTTCTGATACCCAAGCCCATGCTGTTTGTGCAGCAGTGCCTGAGCTGGCAGTTGAGGCCACCAGGTGGGAGGCTCCAGAGGTGAGGTGTGGCAGGCACAGCTGAAGTTCTACTCCATGTTCCCGTGGGGAGCCAGGTCAGCGGAGCTGTGGACACCCCTGCCTTCCCCTGTCCCCAGGACAGGCCTGGCAAAAGCAGGCAGTAACGTGGGGAGCACTGGAAATGGGCACAGCAGAAATTAAGAGGAGGATATGTGCGGGGGTGGCCAAGGTGAAGCACAGGGAGGTACCGAGGGACAGCAGAAAGGGCTCTGGAGCCTATGCAAGCCACTTCACCTCTCTGAGCCTAGGTCTTCTTGTCTGTATACGTGATTATGCCACCTACTTTGTGGGGTTTTGTGAAGGCTCCACCAGGGAGGGGCTTTGAGGGCAGAGCTGCAGCGGGTCAGATGAAACAGGAAGGGAGGGTGGGTTACATGCTGCCTAAAGGGCAGGCTGCCTAAAGGCAGGCACTGAGCAGGGGTGGGGGCTGAGATCTCCTTGGCCAAAGGTTGACCCGTGAGGGGCTTGATGGTATCCAAGACCTGTGTGGAGTTCGCAGAAGCTCAGAGGATTTGGGGGTGGGGGTGGGGGGAGATCTCTGAAAAGATTCGGGCCTGGGCCTGTTCCCACCTTGGAGAACCCCAGCCTATTCTGCTTTCCCTGGCCAGGCCTTCCCAGCAAAGGGTTAACAGTCTTCTCTACCTGCAGTTGCATTTAAAAGACACGAAATTAAAGCAGGTAATTTATTCTCCCCACACACGAAAGAGCAATTAGTTCTAAACAGGGCTTAATCAGTCACCGCGAGATTGATTTCTGGAGCCCTGGGTTTTCGGGCTCCTGGCGCCATGCCAGGCTGGGAGGGAGGGGGGCGGACAAATGAGCCGCGGCGGCATGAGCCCTTACATAATCTGCTGGGGGCCCTGGCAGCCTGGCTGGCCCTGCGTGGGGCTTGGCTGAGTTGGGGAGAGGGGGTCCTGCTCTCCTGCTGCAGGTCCCTGCAGGCTCAGAGTGGCCCTCAGAGTTGGTCACTACTCCAGGGAAAAACTAGGCGCAAAGCTCCAGCCCCACCCTCTGGGCAGTGTCTGTGTTTGTGTGGGTGGGGTTTTAGGGTAGAGGACGGGTATGCTGGTTTTGTCCTACCTAGTACTTACACATGTTCCCCACCCCACCCCCACTCACCCTTTCGTCCCTATTTCCTCCCCTTCCCCCCTCTGGCTCTTCTCCATTCTCTTACCCTCTCACTTTTTTTCTGTTTTCTCCCCCTCTTTTTCCCGTCACTTTCCCCTCTTTCCCCATGGCCTCCTCACTTCCCACTTCCCACCCATGCCCTTGTCTCCGGCCACAGAACTCCATCAGACACAACCTGTCGCTGCACACCCGTTTCATCCGCGTGCAGAACGAGGGCACAGGCAAGAGTTCCTGGTGGATGCTGAACCCTGAGGGCGGAAAGACAGGCAAGACCCCGCGGCGCAGGGCAGTGTCCATGGACAACGGGGCCAAGTTTCTTCCCATCAAGGGCAAGGCCAGCAAGAAGAAGCAGCTGCAGGCCCCCGAGCGAAGTCCCGACGACAGCCCCCCGGGCGTGCCTGCCCCAGGGCCCTTGCCTGCCGCGGCCAAGTGGGCCGCCAGCCCGGCCTCGCACGCCAGCGACGACTACGAGGCGTGGGCCGACTTCCGCGGCGGCGGGAGACCCCTGCTCGGCGAGGCGGCCGAGTTAGAAGACGACGAGGCCCTGGAGGCCCTGGCGCCGTCGTCGCCGCTTATGTACCCGAGCCCCGCGAGCGCGCTGTCG
>NW_007728519.1:0-11276 GCF_000696425.1 Galeopterus variegatus | reverse complement strand
CCATACCCGGCCGCCGCCGCCGGGCCGCTGGGTGCCGCGCCCGACCGCTTCCCGGCCGACCTGGACCTCGACATGTTCAGCGGGAGCCTCGAGTGCGACGTCGAGTCCATCATCCTCAACGACTTCATGGACAGCGACGAAATGGACTTCAACTTCGACTCGGCCCTGCCTCCGCCGCCGCCCGGACTAGCCGGGGCCCCGCCCCCCAACCAGAGCTGGGTGCCGGGCTGAAGGCCTCCTCCGGCACCCCAGGTGCCCCTGTCCCGTCCCCCAGGGGCCTCTGTCTTCCTGTCCCGATCCCCGGGTCCCCATTCCCGATTCCAGCTCCACGAGAGGGTCCAGGAGGCAGCCCCAGCCCTGCTACAGACATCCCTCAGGCGCTGACCGCTGAGGGAAGGAGGAGGGAGGGGCTGGGGCACCCCACCATTCCTGCCTAAACTCCTGAGACCCGCTGCCTCTCTCCCTGGGGCAGGAAGCCTGGGAGACGAGGCAGAATTCCGGGCTTGGTGGGAGTGAGCGGGAGCGAGGTGGGCCGCCTGGTGTGGATGCTGGTCGGGGAAGCCATTGAGGAGATGGCTTCGGTTTACCTTGTGGAGCCCTCGCCGTGATGCACAGTTTGTCCCAAACTCCTATCAGACTCCCAAATGACACTCCCACTGGTCTTAGCCTCACTCACCCCAAGCCAGCAACGCTCTCCTGAAAACCCACTCACACCTACCTACTGGCCATTCACTCTGAGCAGTCCACTTGCAGCCTAACCCACCCTCCGACGACCCCTTCCCCCACGGTGCAGCCCCTCTCCCCCGTCCTTGCCGGCCCTAGCTTCTCCCCTCCCCCCTCGGGGTCAACCCCTCTTTACTGGTCTCAGCCTCTCCAGCGGGCCTCAGCTCCGGATTCACCCCCAGTCCGACACCCCTCTCTCGAGCCAGTCCTGGTCCCTGTCTCCCATATTTATAAGTGTCCGGTCGGGGCGGGCGGTGGGCGCGGCGTCCCCGGCGCGTATCGTAGGCAGTGTACCGTGGCCGTGCCGTCAGCGTGTGCGTGTGCGTGTGTGCCGTGTCAAGGCCGTGTAGAGTGCATTGTACAGCATATTTTCATGAATAAAATTGTTTTAAATATTTCCCGCGCCTTGGGCTAGCAGGAGGGGCGCGGCGGCGGGGGTAATTGGCAGGGATCTTGTGGTGGTGGCCGGGGGTGTTCCTGAGTCGCTATTCTGGCTTTGTGTCTGGTGTGTGTCAGCACTGGCTGATGCTGGTCTGCTCAGCACACGTTGGTTAAGCACCTATTGAATTCCAGACGCTGGAGATGTGCCTAGTGGACTCTGCACCTGTTTCTGTGAACATGTGCATGCAGGAAGTTTTGGGCCTGGGGAAATTCTGCCTGAATAGGCCTCAGAGATTGGGAGAGGAGGCACAGATATTTACTGAGAACCTGTTAGTGCCAGGCCCTGTAGTGGGCACAATTTTTGTTCCCATTATACAGATGAGAAAATGAGGAACAGATGGTAAAACAAGAGAGGGAAAATGCCTTGGGAAGGTGGGGTGGGGATGGTGGAAAGAGAAGCCTTTGAAGACATCTAGACTGCTATTGGAATTTATTCCCTACCATTTACCAGCTTTGTGAACTTGGGCAAATTTTCAACCTCTGTACCCTTGTTTTCCTGGTCTAGACCGTAGAATAGTAAGTAGCACTCATCTCATTGATTTCTCTTGACGAGTAAGTAAGAAAAGGTATGTAAAGTGCTCAGTACAATACTGCACTCATTCATTCATTCCTTCAAGGAAGGTTTAGTGAGCACCTGTTATATGCCAGTTCTTATACCAAGCATTGGGGTTGCTGATGTGCGTGTGCGGGTCTGTGTGTGTCCATGTAGTTCCATAGGCACAGTCTCTGCCCTTAAGGAACTTTGAGGCTATGCCAGTTCTTATACCAAGCATTGGGGTTGCTGATGTGCGTGTGCAGGTCTGTGTGTGTCCATGTAGTTCCATAGGCACAGTCTCTGCCCTTAAGGAACTTTGAGGCTGGTGGGGGACAGGATGAGTAATAGGCAACTATAAGATAGAGCTGCTATGAATGGAGGAGGCAGGGGACTGTTGTGGGAATGGATGATAGCGGCGGGGTGGAGGGGGGCAGCACTCATCCCGGACTCGAGGAGTCAGGGAAGGTGCTTGGAGGGGGTGCTGTCTTAGCTGAGCCTTGGACCATGAGTTGGCATTGGGAGGGAAGGGCAGAGAGAAACGGCATGTTCAAGGGCCCAGAGTCAAGAAAGCATGTGGATTCCACAACCAGAAGTAGCTGAGTGAGGCTGAGGCTCAGAGATGGAAAGATAACTGATTGCAGGGAGGCAAATGGGACAGAGCAGGGCCTGGCTGGAGGTGCTGATGGTGGCTTAAACCAGGACATGAGGGGAGGACAGTGGGTCGGGAAGGGAAAGGATGAGTTCATAACTATTTTGGATACAGAGTCATTGGGACTTGGTTGTGAATTGGACATGGGGGATGAGGGAGAAGACAGAGTTAAGCGGTGCCTGGTTTCTGGTTGGGTACCTGGGCAGACAGGGCCATTCCCTGAGATGGAGAATGTGGAGGCAGGAGGAACCCTGGGGAAAATGGTGTGCTCAGCTGAGACACATTCAGTTTGACTTACATCCTATAGGAATCCTTGGGATTGGGCGGGAGAGGGATATGCAGGAGCATATGTACTATGTGAGTGGCATTCTCTGCCATTGGGTAACATGGTGGCTTAGAGATGGCCACTTGGGTAGTGGGGTCACAGACCAGGAAGGCATCTGGGCTGGAGGGGGAGGTCAGAGAATCAGGAGCACAGAGATCATCATGGAGGTGTTGGGAGTAGCTTGCAGAGTGGGAAGAGCAGGGAACCCAGGCCTGCTCTGATGAACACCTTAGAACCTGTTGGCACAGGAAGAGGAGCCACTGGCTTAGAAGGAGCAACTGGAGGGAGAGAAGGAAAACCAGGACACTGTGGGATCCTGGAGTTTGTGAAAGGAACATGGTCCTAGATAAAAACGGCCAATGCTCTTACCTCCTGGAGCTTCATTTTCTTGGTCTGGAAGATAGGGCAGCAGCACCTGTCTCAGATTTGTTTTAAGGGAGCAAATAAGATTGGAATTATAGTCTGAGGTCACACTACCAGCAAGGGTTGGAGCCAGGGTTCCTGCTCCTGAATGCGTGTCTGTAATGCCCAGGCTCTTCTGCGGCCCCCACTGCCTCTGAGGGGGTGGCCGGGAGCAGAGGATCAAGGGAACACTGAACCAGTGGGGTCTGCACAGGTTCTGGGCTCAGAGTTGGGTGGCTGAGACCTGAATGGTGGGTTATGGTGGGTATCTCGGCCGGGTGGGGAGCACATAGAGACTGATGGTCCTTCCCCTAAGACAGATGCCCCAGCCCCACCCACAACCAGACTCTGAGGCAGCCCAGCTGGGTCTGGGCTCCATATGGGCTGCAAAGCTGTCCCCACCCTAGGCTGACGGAGGGTGGGCTGCTGATATGCGTGTGCAGGTCTGTTAGTATCCATGTAGCTTCATGTGCATCTGCCTGTGTGGGCCCGTGCATATTTGTGCGTGCATGTGTGTGTGTGTGTTAGGTGTTAGTGAGTGCGCTAGTAGGAGGGCAGGTTTGGTGATGGTTGAGGTCTCCCTGTCCGAGTGTGCACGTGGCTGAGCGTGTGTGTGTTGGGAATGACGATGTATCCATCTGAGTATGCCCACATGGCTGTGGAGTCCATGCCCGTGTGAGTTTCTCTTCCCGCCTCCACATGTGCACTGCACGCCTTCCTCTGGGTGTGCCTGCCTCTCTTGGCACATACCTCTCTCTTGGGGGGCACCAGTGCTGGTGTTCCCCTGCCAGGACCATCTTTTGGGCGGCTCTGCTGTCTGTCAGAGGGGAGGGGAGCAGAGGGACACTCCAGACCCTGGGATCCAGCCAAGCTCATGAGCAGGGAGCAATGAGACCACCTCAGAGTAATGGCTGAGCTTTGCACGGCTCAGGCCAGTGGTAATTCCAGAGACAGCTTCTGTCCTGCTGGGCCCCATCAGGGGAAAGGGGGTAACACCCCTGCAGCTGGGGGTCTGTAACTGGCCCTTCCCCGCCAGCCTTGGAGCCCAGCAGACGCGCCCCCCTCCATGCCCACTCCCTGGGAGGCGTCTGACACATGATTTATTCATAAAAAGCCATTATTTGTGCCAAAGAAGAACTGAGCTGCTGGCTTTTTAAGTGCTGATAGTGCTCTCAGCTTCCCTGCCTCTCCTCCCTCCCACCTTCTCTCTTCTCTTCTCTCACCTCCTTCAGACTTGCTATCCTTTCTCCTCCTTCCTTTCTTCCCCCTTCCTCTGCGTTCTTCCTCTCTATTCAGTTATTGTTTTCCTCATACCTCCTTTTCTCCCTATTTCTTCATTCTCCTCCCCATTTCCTCTGTACAGTTAGGGGGGTGAGGCAGGATCAGGGAAGCTCAGAGCCACCTGTCCCAGATTGGGGAAGGCCTGTCCGAGGCCTGGGGCCCTGTGGACCCCACCCCTCCACCTCAGCTTTACCTCTTCAGGACCAGGAGAAGGTTGGGAGGAGTGGGAGTACGCGGAGAAAGGAGGGGTGGGAGGTCTTTAGAGGCTGTTCTAACCAGCTCCCCCTATGCTAGAGGGTATGGCTTTAGCCCCTCCCATTGGCACCAGTCTCCCAGATTCCCAAATAAACATTCAAAGTAAAAATGGTGCACTTGCTATGCAAATGCAGGTTTAAGGCAAGCCTCCTAGGGCCATTTCCCCCCCAACCATGCCACTCATAAAGGTATTCTGGAGCCACCATAAAGGTATTCTGGAGCCACCATTATTCAGGCAGTGCCAGGAGAGGCTTAAAGGTATTCTGGAGCCACCATAAAGGTATTCTGGAGCCACCATTATTCAGGCAGTGCCAGGAGAGGCTGGCATCAAGGGAGTTCCCCCATAAAGGTATTCTGGAGCCACCATTATTCAGGCAGTGCCAGGAGAGGCTGGCATCAAGGGAGGTGCTTGGGGTCCCACCACAGAGCACCTCCTGTTTCCAGACAGGAGGCAGCAGGATGAGTATGTCCCCAGATGGAAGCCTGGACATGGACACGTGTTTCTTAGAAGCAGACATCATGAGTCCGCGCATGTGTGTGCCCTCATGCTCGCGTGTGCACACGTGTGTGCACATCCGCACACACGCAGAGGCACATGCACAGCCACACACCCACTCACACAGGTGGAGAGCCACTCCACACCCCTTTCCAAAGCGTTCCTCCCCTGAGCACCTGCAGCAGGGCCCAAACTCTTTTCCTATTAATACACCTGTTCATTCATTCATTCACTCCGTAAACTCTGCTTTTGCACCCACTCTGTACGGTGGAGAGCCACTCCACACCCCTTTCCGAAGCGTTCCTCCCCTGAGCACCTGCAGCAGGGCCCAAACTCTTTTCCTGTTAATACACCTGTTCATTCATTCATTCACTCCGTAAACTCTGCTTTTGCACCCACTCTGTACCAGCCATTGTGCTAGGTGCTGTGGTGGCAGAAATAAACATGATTGGGCCCTAGGGAGGGGGGCTAAAGCAGAGGGGACTGCAGACTCTCCCCTGCAGCCTTGGGCTGGGGGCTGGGGGCCCAGCAGGTGAGGGGTTAAGTCATTTGGCATCCAGAGCTGGAGCCATTAGGCCTCCTAATTATGAAATTATCGAGGTCCTCAGGTGACTGCTAATTTCACACACACTGTTCCTCTCACGGCTAATGAACGCCCGCAGAACCCACACCTTGTCTTTCCTGCTGAACGGTGACCTGCAGTTAATGAGCTCAGGAAGGCAGACAGGACTCCGGCTGGGTGGGTGGGGCACCAGGCCTGAGGAAGGGGCTACTCACTCGCCCCTCTTGCCCCTCCCAGCTCCCTTTGCTAGCTGCCAGCCCCAGTGAAGACTTCAGGGCCAAAGCCCAGCCCGCAGTTTCTGCAGGACAGGCTAGGCCCAGGACTCCTGGGAGCAGGGGAGGGGTACAGATTTGGGGAGCGCTTTGGATCATATGATCCTGGAATGAGCATGGGGTGGGGTGAGAGTGGGGACGAGAAACAAAATGTAGATGTGGAGGAGGACCATTTCTGCTTCATTCTGGGACCATGTCAGAGACATTTATGAAGGGCTGGGGCTTATCCACAGCTTAAGGGCTGGGAATTGGTGGGGGTAGGGTGGGGCGGGTACAGTCATACCCTGATGCTGGAGATGGTGGTGACCTTGGGGGATGGTGGTGCGAATGATGGTGGGAAAGGCAATTGGCGAGGTTGCAATGCTGCTGCTGCTGGTTGTAATTTTTAAAGTTTTAATCTTTAAATTAAAAAGGTAACATAAAAAATTACCTTGCAAAATAGGAAGAAAAAAAGTGACACATACTAGTTGCGATCTTAGGTGTGGATAGTGTAGGAGCCCAGGTTGAGAGATCACATTCCCCCAGATGGGGACACTGTGGACCCTCCAGGCTGATCGCCAGCCTGGTGAAGGCCCTGTGACCTGCTGTGGGGAGAATCCTGCCCTAGCCATGACCCACCAGCCAGGTCAATGCAGATGAGTGGCAGCATGGTGAATGAGGGCAGCGAGAGAGGAGGATCACGGTCGGGACACAAGGGGCCTCTGCTCTAGCTTTTTCCTGCCCTGTGGCCTTCAGCCAGCGCCTTTCTTCTCTGAGCCTCTGTTGCTGGGTGAGTAAAGGACAAGGTTAGACTAGAACTGTATTTTTCAGTCTGCGTTTACAGAGTGGCAGGGCTGGGCTGCCTGAGGGGTTGCCCACACTCAGCCTGAGGCAGGCACCCAGTGGGGGTCGGGGGAAACTCCCTTCTGCTCCAGTTTGTGTATTTGTGCACGGGGAGCACGAAGGGGAGCAGTACCCCATCCTCGGGGAGCAGTACCCCATCCTCGTGAAGCCGCCCCTCCTCCCTTAGGAGTGAGAAGAATGTCCTGACTCCCTACCAGCCCATGGTAGGCTGTGTCCTGACAGCAAATTCCCACTCCGCCACCAGCTCCCATGACTTCTGCAACTCAGTTTCCCACCTGTCAGAGGTGGGTAATAAAAGCGTGAACTCTGGATGTGACAAAGATCTTAGAGGTCATAGCTGTTACTGTGTGACTGGGCCTGATCGGGCCCTTTCCAGGATTCTTTCAGTTCTCTCCCCAAATGCCCCGAGGGTCTCTTCCAGGCTAGGGAAAAGTGTCTGCACCATGGGTGTTCCCAGGGAGGAGGAAGGGACAGGGAGAGGGAAGATCCCACCCCATCTGCCCACAGGCACACCCTGCATCTTACACATTCCTGCTACCCTTCATGCATTACCCCATCTGGCCCTCACAACAACATGACATAGATGCTTTCATTATCTCCACTGTACAGATGAGAAAAGGAAGATTAGAGAGGTTAACCGATTAGCTCAGTCACAGAGCTAGAAAATGGCAGAGCTAGGCCTCAAACCCAAAGCCTGCGAACCCTTGGCTTCTAAGTTATGCTTTTTCTCTGCATGTCAGACACAAGTTCCCATGTGCACGCACGCCTATGTACCCTTACACACCAAGGTACACATAGACACAGAGATTCACTCATCTCCGTATCCTACCTTCATGTACACAATGCAGGCAGGTTTACCCACCCTTCCCATGCTAAGGCATACAAACCTACACACCCACGGATGCAGTCACACATGAATCTGTACCTCATTAGTAGACTTGTAAAAATTCACATGTATGTTTCCGCAGGCAGATGTTCATACACAAATATACAAAGCACATAGGTGCGTGCATAAACACACACAAGTGCTATCACTTGTGCATACAAATACTTCCACTCAGGAAAGTGTGCACACAAAGTTCACATCCCCATGTGCACTAGCATAGATGTTAGTGTTCACCCATGCACATGCACTGACATACTCAGAGGTACACAAGAGATAAGCTCAAAGGAGCATTTATGCACACATATGCACATAGGTATAGACACATATACTGCTCGTATGAAAGAAGGCACGTGAGTCCTCTCACATGTGCACACAGGCATGCACACACTTGTGCACATGCACAGTGAGCGCAGGCCCGGGCACCCTGGTGCAGCGAGGTGAGCAGCTTCCCTGTACTGTGGGTGTGATGGATGGACTCACGTCCTAAGTGACTATCAAAGTGTCGTGGTGTGCGAGGTGCAAACACCAATTAGTGGGGCCTTTGAAAGCATTGGCTCGTTAGAGGGGAAGCAGAAGAGGCTGGAACTGGCATAAAACACAGAGCTATTTAACTCTCACGGGGCGGGGGTGTGGGCACTGTGGAAAGGCCTTTGGGCAGAACTCCCCCCTCTATTCTGTACTTATTACTGGAGAAGGACCCTCACGAGAGGCCTTGGCAGGCGGCTTTGATGCTCCTTGAAAGTGGGGGGTTGGGGGGCAGCCTCCTGCCAGCACTGGGCTGGCACTGAGCGAGCGGGGGCTGCGCCAACTGGCGATCAATTTCATGCACATCGTAAACCTAAGTGCTTTCTGGAGAGTCGGGCAGATTGCACATAAAGTCCCCCGTCTGTCCCTAGCACACGGGTGGGCGGGTGAGGCAGAGGCTCGCCCTGGCAGACAGACCTCCACCAGGCTGCGGGAGACCTGGGTGACCTGTTCCCCAGTAAGACATATCCTTGGAGATGGTGAGTTCTCTCGGGAGGGCTGGCACTTCTGGGGGCAGCTGGAGATGTAGATGGTGTTTGAGCCGGGGGTCTGCCAGACTCTGCCATTTGCTGGCTGACTAACCTTGAGCAGTCAGCTTCTCTGACCCTTGGTTTCTTCAGTTGTAAAATGGGTTGATGTAAGAATTAAGTGAGGTCATGTTTTTTGCTATGATGTGTCACAGAGCTAGCACAAGTGAGGTCACATTTACATTTCTTGTTATGCCCAAATGATACAGGCTCTGAGTCCCCACATACTCGCTGTATGGCCTTGGACCCTCCACACAAAGTATCCACTATTCGGGGCAGGCTCCATGCAGTGGGGGAAAGATGGGGTCTCCCAAGGGTGCAAAAAACTGTCTTTCTTTATAGGAGCCCACCCATGCTTCCATCCTGTTCCTGCCCAAACTCCTGTTTTTACATATCTGCTATCCTCAAGCATGTTTGGAGAAGCCTCCCCACCATCATGAAATACCAAAGCCAGGCCAAAGGGGAGCCTTCTGGATGTTCTCCGAATCCCCTGCCCTCTGGATGCCAGAGTGGTTCTGGGCTCTGCATAAAGGCCAAAGTGGCAGGGGCTGGGGGTGGGAGCGGATGGGGCTATGTTCTTAGTCACAGCTGTGTCTCTGTCGTCTGGGCCCCAAGGAGCTATGCTGTGTATCATCTTTCAAATAGTCTCATTAAGTTGGTTTCTTCAGCTTCTGCTCCCACCCGTGGGAGCGGATGGGGCTATGTTCTTAGTCACAGCTGTGTCTCTGTCGTCTGGGCCCCAAGGAGCTGTGCTGTGTATCATCTTTCAAATAGTCTCATTAAGTTGGTTTCTTCAGCTTCTGCTCCCACCCTAACCCTGGGAGAGCAAATCCAAGCCAGGTGCTGGGTTGGGGAGGGACCCCAACTGCCCTCACCCCAGAAACCCATACAGTGGAGGGGTTCAGAGCATTTCTAAAGCCAGACTGCCTTAGATTCAAATCCTGGCTTTGCTATTTATAAACCGCATGGTGTTGGGTGAATTACTTAACTTATCCCAGACTCAATTTCCTCATCTGTAAAATGGGATGACAGTGTCTACCTCATAGGGCTATTGTTGTGCAAAATAAATGAATAAATCTAAGTAATGTGCTTGGAGCAGTACTTGGCACATAGCCGCATGATGTGAATGTTTATAATATTATGATTTTTATATTAATATTATAACTGTTGTTTCTGTTTCTCTTGTGCCCTTTTCAGACCCTCAGTTCTTCCTCTTATAGGGACAAAACCAAAGTCTCCTCGTTTATCACTGGGTTCAAAACAGAACTGGGAGTGGGGGTAGGACAGGGCTACTACAAGTCACAACTCCAGGGGGCAAATTCCACATCATAATCTTTGTCGGTGACCAGAATTGGGCAAGATCCAACCTGAGCAACTGAACGTAGCTATTTTCTTTTCTCTGATACACGGAGCCCTGTCTACCTAGGACATCTCACAGTCAGGTACCTCACACTGAGCCTGGCATGCAGTAGGCACTTGGGAGCTGAGTGCTGGGCCTTTATGTAATTAATCTTCACAATGCCTTGTGAGAAGCAGATGTTGTCTTTAGACTGCAGATGGGAACAGTAATGCTCAGACAGGGTTACATTAGTCAGGATAGGAGAAGCTATGCTATGGTAACAAACAGCCCCAAACTCAGTGGATGAGCACAATAAAAGTTTGTTGTTTGATTATGCAAAGTCTGCTGCAGGTCCAGGCATCTCTCCAGGGCTCCTGTCCTTCATGGGTGATTCAGCTTTCCATGCTGTTTTGGTCTTGAGGATCTGTCACCTCAAAAGGGGCTGTCTTGGTTGGTGCAGTAGCTGGAAGGTCATGCACCAGTTCTACACATTGGCCAGGAAGTGACCATTTAGCCTCTGTCCACAGCTTCTTGGCTAGGAGGAGTCATATGTCCCACTCACGAGAAGGAGTCTGGGGAATGCAGGAGTCCATGGATGCAGGAGAAAGGGTAGGGGTGACTGTGCTGGGAGCCCAGGCAGGGACCCAATAAGAAGGGCCCAGGAGCTGGGGCAGAGGAGGGCGCTGGAGCTAGGCTTTAAAGAAGATGGGCAGAATGGATTCGGACAGGGACAGAGGAAGAAGAAGGCATTCCAGGTGGGGACGCGGGGTGAGTAAACACCTGAAGGGAGAAAGAGTAAGATGCCTCCAGGGAACAATGAGAACATCCTGTCTTGAGCAGGTCTGTCTAGGGAGGACAGGGACGATGAGGATGAACTTTCAAACAGAGGTGATGAATCTGCAGCCCCTTGTCATCTCCCGTAGGGATGTGGTGGGAGAAGAGGGCTCTGGGCTGACTTCCAGGTTTCTGGCTTGGGAAACTGGGAGATGAAGGTGCCAGTCATCCATTGGGGAATCTAAGAGGAGGAGCTGGGTGTGGGGTCAGAGGGCAGGCTTGGTTGGGGCCATGTTGGGTTTCAGCTAGCTGTTAACATACAGGGAGGGATCCAGGAGGCAGTGCATAGTCAGGTCCCAAGCTTGGGAGGTAGAGCTGGGCTGGCGTTGAAGATCAGAGGTTGCAGGCATATGGGTGGTTCCTGAAGCTTCAGGCAAGGAT
>NW_007728518.1:298554-299570 GCF_000696425.1 Galeopterus variegatus | reverse complement strand
GCAGCTGGTCCCGATCCCATTCAATTCTCCCATGCCTCCTTCTAAGATGTGTCATCCCTCAGTTCTCCAATTCTCATTTTCTAGCACCAACAAAACAGTAAAGTTGGCTTTCTTGTTTATGGACATCCAGTAGCCACAGTCAGATTCTGTTTGCAAATTAGATATTATGGTAATTTCTACTTCATTGTTTCTGCTCATCTATTAATTTAAAACAAATGGAAATCTGCCTTTACTCCCAGTCCAAAAGGATGTGCCCTTGAAACATTTTTCTCAAGCCTTGTGATTCTACTCTTAAGAAATCAGCCCTGTTGATACTGTTAAGACCCACATGTACAAGCCATCACGAGCAGCAGCACGGTGACATAGAGAAGGACAAGGGACCATCTCCTCTCAAAAGGAGTTTACAAACTGGAGGTGAAGGTAGAGGTGACACAAATAAGGGAGTGATTGAAATTTGGAGAAATAAGAAAGGGGACTGGGGAGCAGATGGAGAAGTGGTTGTTGTAGGCTGAGTCTGGAAGGATCCAGACACAGTCTAAAGTGAAAACAGTAGCATCATGGTTTGTGAGAGATGCTTCTAAATTGTCTCAGGAATAGAGGAGTAAGTATGCTTTTGTTATACAACAAGCAACCTCTTCACAAGGCAAGCTTTATAGGCAGTAGATAATGCTTGCAAAATACCTAGCCTGATGGCTAGTACATGGTAGGTACTTAATAAAAAACTACTTCTCTCATTAGTTACCATCTTTATAAAAGTGAATGTTGCATTCTCTTGAATGGAAAAAAGACTGAAAGCCCCACATCTCACCATCTGACCAGACCATCCCAGTATCTAGAGCAATGCTTAGCACTGATTAAACACAACAAGCTCTGGGCTCCAATCCTGGTTCTGCTTTGGTGTATGATTTGGGGAAACTGTCATACCCCTCTAAAATTCTGTAAGTCAGGCACAGAAAGAGAAATACCACATGTTCTCATTTATTTGTGGTAGCTAAAAATAAATAAATGAATAAATA
>NW_007728518.1:294958-297608 GCF_000696425.1 Galeopterus variegatus | reverse complement strand
AACTTTTTTGTATCTTTATTTGCTATTTGTATTTCCTCTTCAGTGAGCTTTCTACTTATATATTTGATATTTTTTCCTATTGGAATATAATCTTTTTCTTAATAGTTAGAAAAACTTTAAAAATATATTATGCTTTATATATTACAGTATTCTCTCTCAGTTTGTCACATCTTCCAATTTTGTTTAGAGTATCTTTCACCATCCAGATACTTTCAATATTTTTACAACCACATCTGTTAAACATTTTCTATGTGATTTTGAGTTTTGTATATTGTCTAGGAAAGCCTTTCCCAACCCAGGACTGTAAAACTATAGTTTTGTTTGTTTGTTTAATATTAAAAAATTTTTTTTATGTTTTGACATAAATTTTGCCTGAAATGTATTTTTTTGAAAGATTTGAGATTTGGATATAACTTTATTTTCTTCTAAATAGAGAGCCAAATATTTTAGTTTCATTTATTGAATAAACTACCTGTTTTCCTTGATTTGAGATGCCACCTTTATCATGTATCAAATTCCAATATGTATTTGGGTCTCCTCCTGGACCCTAGTCTGTAAACAGCTATTGAACTCTAGCATAGAGTTATGCCTAGACTCATGAAGTGATTAGGTACAGTCACATTGTTTTGTGTAGCAATATATGCATAAATGTTAGAGATGCTAAACCTGAATTTGGGCGTGAATCTGAGAGTGAATTTATATGTGCATGGAGGCCCTTGAGGGAGACTCTGTGTGCCCTCATACTAGTTTTGAGGGGGTGAGCTCAGCCATAGACATTGTTCTAGAATGTTGCAGTTGGTGGGGGGCATGGAATGAGGGCATGTGTAAGTGGGGATTCCAACCCAGAACCCAGTTCTTCTGCTTTCTTGGTCCCCCCCACCTTTCTGAGGGGCCCTCTGCATCCACCCAGTGCCAGTCTTAAGTGATTGATTGCCATCCCAGCTGGGGCTGATCCCTTCCTTTCCAAACAAGGTCTGGCTTCTTGTGTAATCAAAAGGAATCTGGAAATGAACAGTTCAAAGTCACTAGGACCTGTGCCCAGCTGATGCAGCATCAGGAGCCAGAACAAACCAAACATGGAGCTAGATGTGGCTAAAACATGGCAGAAAATAATAATTACAATAATGACTTGGAAAAGAGCTCTGAAAACATTTCCTAGTGTCAGAAAATTCTCCCTTCATAGGAATTTCAAATGGCACATTGTTCCCTTTCGACCATAACTCCCACATTTGAAGATGGAAGGAACACACAGAAATAAATTATTTTTCCTTATGTGTAACCTAAGCCTATAATACATTAAAGAAACCTTAAAACTTTTCTTTGTATTTGCTTTAGATGTTTTAATCGATTGCACTTGACTTAGGAGTACAGCTAAAAGAAAATTATAACATATTGATTACTGTTATCAAAATAGCTACCAAGGATGAAATCAGGCAAATAAAAATATAATCACATTTGCTGACATGACCATTAATCTAACTACTTAAAAATTTACAGAGCACACCAGTGGGAGCACACTAATCTAATCAATAAACATTTAGAGAATTGCAATCTAATTTATAATGATTGTATTCCAATTTATACTGATATTTGTATGTAGTAAAGAATTTTTGTGTCTGTGAAAATGAGTTAGTTTCTTGTACTTGAGTGACCCAATCAAATACTTTCTTACAAACTGCTAACTGACATACAGAGGGGCCATTTTCATTTTCTCCCCAGAGAAAACCTTTGGAGTATTTATATGTGCCAAAGCTGTTGTAGCAATGGTGATTTTTTAGGGGATTTTAAAAATAATTTAATTTAATTTAATTTTACTTTTCAATATACATTGTAGTTGATTTTCATGCCCCTTTACCCATTCCTCTCCACCCCTCCCCCATTGTATCTGTGCACATGGCTTTAATAGTTCAAATAATTTTTGTGGTTATTCTGTCTTCTTCCTCCCACCCTTTATTTGTTTTTGTGTTTATTTATTCTTTAATTTTTAGCTCCCACAAATAGGTGAAAACATGTGGTATTTATCTTTCTGTGCCTGACTTGTTTCACTTAATATAATTTTCTCTAAGTCCATCCATTTTGTGGCAGATGGCAGTATTTCATTCTTTTTAGAGCAGAGTAGTATTCCATTGTGTAGATGCACCACAGTTTCCTTATCTACTCATCAGATGATGGACATTTGGGCTGTTTCCAACTTTTGGCTATTGTATATAGAGCTGCAATAAACATTGGAGTACAGGTATCCCTTTGACATGATGATTTCCATTCCTCTGGGTATATTCCCAGCAGTGGAATAGCTGAGTCATATGGTAGATCTATCTGTAATTGTTTGAGGAACCTCCATGACATTTTCCATAAAGTCTGCACCATTTTGCAGCCCCACCAACAGTGGATAAGAGCTCCTTTTTCTCCACAACCTTGCCAGCATGTATCATTCTCAGTCTTTTGGATATTAGCCAACCTAACTGGAGTGAGATGGTATCTCAGTGTGGTTTTGGTTTGCATCTCCTGGATGTTGAGTGATATTGAGCACTTTTTCATGTATCTGTTGACTGTTCATATATCTTCCTTTGAGAAATGTCTGTTCAGCTCCTTTGCCCATTTCTTAATTGGGTTATTTGTTTTTTTGTTGAAAAGTTGTTTGAGTTCCTTG
>NW_007728518.1:292040-293574 GCF_000696425.1 Galeopterus variegatus | reverse complement strand
TCTTTCCCTTCAACAATTCTTAAAATCTCTTAACAGTATTGGTATGACAACCACCTCTTAGCTCTAAAATCGTGAAAGTATACGATCCCATACCTAAGCAGTGATTAGAGTTAATTAGATGGGCTGTTGCCCCCTGACTGTAGGCTGTGGTCTCCTACTTGAGGGCTTTTGCTCCATATATGTACTTACCTAAAAACCCTATTCTAAAAATCAAATGAGAATCGAGATTTCTAACCCTCTGCAATATTCTGAAATAACTAAGTATTAAATCTTGCCTTGGAAACTAAAAGTTACCAAGGTCTCTGTTTGAGTCAGTCTAGGAAAATGTTTTTGAATAAATTTTTTTACTTCATTTGTATTTCCAAAATGCAATGAAATGCCATAAGAACACATTTTAGCTGTGGGCATCTAACAAGAAAGGACAGTTCATAGTGTGTTTCAGGTGACAAATGGCCTGGCACAGTACTGAGTCCAGCCTAAGGTGAGGTTTAGCAGACAAGACTCGAGAGGTTTGCATCTCCATGTCTGATATCTGAGACATTAGGCATATAGATTCTATCTTCCCATTCTCTCTTCTCTTCTTCATCTCAAACCCGTAGAGAGACCCGAGTTTTTCAGGAAGGATGACCTTCCCTTCCCTTTAATGTCGTCCTGCATTTTCTTCCTTTTCCTTTGGTCCTCACATTTTTTATTTTGAGATTGTTAGGCGGAGCTTGCCTTTTCCTAATTTGTCATTGTTCAGAACGTGTTGCCCATATGCAGTAGTCTTCCCTCATCTGCAGTTTCAGTTACCCATGTTCAATCATGGTCCAAAAATACTAAATGAGAAATTCAAGAAATAAACAATTTATGCATTTTAAATTGTGTGCCATTCTTCTGTTTTGCTCCGTATGGTGCAATATTTTGACAGAGATAGAGAGACCACATTCCCATAACTTTTATATAGTATATTGTTATTATTGTTCTATTTTGTTATTAGATATTGTTGTTAATCTATTACTGTGCCTAATTTATAAATTAAACTTTGTCATAGNAGATTTTAGGAATTTATAGCTATGTTTTATACATGGTTACAATGAGTGGCCTGCAGCTATTGTTTGGTCATATTCTGTTACACTTCTCTCTGAGTAATGGAGATGCAAAAAAGAATTACTCAAAGCACCATGAATGCAATGAGAAGCCCAAAGGGACTGTACCTCAGCAACTCCCCTGTTAGAGGGAGAAAACTGGGGACAGCTCTGATTCAAAGTTAGCTTCTGTTTTTTATTGTAAAGCAAGGAAGTTTCACAGGAAAAATCAGTTGATTCAATTATTACAAAGGGCACAAACACATGGGCAGTGTTACAAAAGTTAGCTATAGCTAAGTATAGCTTAAACAATGGAAACTAGTAACATCAGGAAAATTAACAATGTGACATTTCCAAGTACAGTCAGTGAAAAGCTAAGTTGGTCAAACTGTGCTTATTATCTAAAGTATAACCTCTCCTTAAGCAAAAGTTGCATTCTTATGATAAAATTTAAGTATAATTATCTC
>NW_007728518.1:288120-290488 GCF_000696425.1 Galeopterus variegatus | reverse complement strand
GTTCAGAACGTGTTGCCCATATGCAGTAGTCTTCCCTCATCTGCAGTTTCAGTTACCCATGGTCAATCACGGTCCAAAAATACTAAATGAGAAATTCAAGAAATAAACAATTTATGCATTTTAAATTGTGTGCCATTCTTCCGTTTTGCTCCGTATGGTACAATATTTTGACAGAGATAGAGAGACCACATTCCCATAACTTTTATATAGTAATATTGTTATTATTGTTCTATTTTATTATTAGATATTGTTGTTAATCTATTACTGTGCCTAATTTATAAATTAAACTTTGTCATAGGAAAAATATTCTATAGGAATATATGTATAGGAAATCCAAAATATTGTATAGGAAAAATATAGAATATAGAGGGTTCAGTACTATCAGCAGTTCCAGGCGCCCCTTGGAACTACTGTGCTTGTCTCTGTGCCTTCCTTTTGGCTTCCATCTCTAAGTAGTTAAACACATATACTATGGATCAATTACTCCACAGGGTAGTGGGTACAACATACATAGGTAATTGACTGCCTTGACATCTCCATGTGCAGACAGTTGAAAACACATTTCCTCTAGGGGTTCAGGACGTTCACATTTCTAGGGTCCATAATATCTATCAATCTATCTCTATGTCTATTATCTATCTATCTGTATCTGTCTATCTATCTATTCTTTTACATAAATATGTCTTCCATGCCTTGCCTGTAGGTTAATTCAGTAAATGAAGCCCCAATGGCATGTACACTTTGAGCATGTGAGTGTTATTCCCTGTAGAATCAAATATTATGGTAGAAGCCATACATGAGAATTCTTTGTGAGTGAAACTTCACCACTCTCAGGAGAAGTTTCCAAGAATCAAGGCCCAGTGGATTTTCTTTAAGTTTATCACCATCTTTCTGCATTCTGGGTCACACGCGCTGTCAATATTTCCTCTGTCCGACACTACCCTCTCATCCTAAGGTTCTTGTTTTATTTGACTGTGCTCCTTTCTTGGCACCTTCTTTTGTCAAGTGTACAATGTATGCATAGCAATCATTCTAAGTTCCTACTTACCNTGCACTGTTAGCGATGTGAAATCTCCAGTCTGGTTCTGTTCCTTATAGGTAATCTGCTTTTTCCTCTTTGCTTTTAGGATTTTCTCCGAGTTACAAAATTTCAATGAAATATATCTACAAAAGAATATTTTCTAATTCTGTTTGGCACTTAGTAGACTCAAGACTGAAAACTGAAGACAGACATTTTCTTTTTCTGTCTCTTTGATTATGTCCTCCCATCTGCTGTCACTCAGGAATCCTACTTCTAAGACTTTTTGTTCTAGGTTGTGGGAGATTTTCTTCACTCTATCATCCATATTACTAGATCACACAGTATCAGATCAGTAATCAGATGTGTGCATTTAATAATTTGTTCAGTCCAATCGTTATTTCTTAATTCAATAATAATATATATGTATATATTCAAGAACTTTTTCTTTTTTCTTTATTGCCCCATTTAAAAAAAAAATAGCAATGTGCTTTTATGCATGGAACGGCCTGTTAAATTTTGAAGAAAATAGACTTTTTAAGAAGTTCACTTCTGGTACCTGAGTTGTCTTTGCTTTCTTCAAGGTTAGTTGTCTCGTTTGTTCACCCCGTTCATGCTATCAATTTCTCTTGAAAGTCTGGAGTCCCTTGTGGTTAAATCATGTTGAATAAAGATCTCTGTTGCTTTGTATGAATGACTGGAAAGGGCTTTCTCAGACAAAACAAACATACAAGTACTTTCCTATATAAACATTAAGTACATTTATATAATGAAAGATTGCATAATTCTGGTGCAAGATGCAAATATAAAATATATGAGGATACTTCAAAAAGTTCATGGAAAGATTCATATTATCTTTTAATTTTATTTTTCCATGAACATTTTAAAATACCCTCATTTTTTTCAATTAATTTTTTTCCATTTTTCTTTTACTGAAAAATAATTTATTATACATATTTGGGTGGTACAAAGTTGACTATCAGTGTACAATTTGTGATGGTCCAATCAGTATAATTAGCTTATTCATCATTATAATACATAATCATTCTTTGTGTCCATTAACCAATTTCTCATTAATTTCTCATTAACCTCCCTCCCTCTCCCCACTCACCTTCCACCTCTAGTAACCACATTTCTGCTCTCTCCCTCTAAAAGTTCAACATATTATTGTGATTGCTATTTTTTTCTCTCTCTCTCTTTATTATTTGTTTGTTTATTTATGAATTCAGCTCCCACTTATGAGTGACAACATATGGTATTTCTCTTTCTGTGCTTGGGTTGTTTCACTTAGCATAGTTTTCCCCAGACTCATCCAAGTTGCTGCAAGAGCAAAATTCACTCCTTTTTTTT